>NC_142070.1:43957500-44108333 GCF_059756535.1 Pantherophis guttatus | reverse complement strand
AATATCTGATGCAGCATTTCTAGGTTTTCTTGGCAGCTGGGGGCATACATAAACAAGTTGTTCATAAGGCTAAATACTTAATTAAAATAAGCGAGATTTAGGAAACTAGCAATAAAGTAAAAAGAGATGAATGGAACTGAAATGTTTGCAACTAATATAATTATGTATATTAGCAGTGGATTTGATTACTTTTTCCTTTTTTCCTGTATTTACTATAACTAAACAGATGCTTACTGTACTTTAAAAACTGATGTTTTAATTTTATTTCTTTTCCTGTTCTGGATTCAGCTAGTCATATAACATAGAAAATACACTGAATTCATCTGATTCTTTAATTTAAAAAGTTTATCTTAGCTCTGTCAATTTCTTTGCCCAAGGATAGCCACTCTATGCCTATTGTATATATATATATATATTTAATTTGATTTATATGCCGCCCTTCTCCGGAGACTCAGGGCGGCTTACAGTGCGTTAAGCAATAGCCTTCATTCTTTTGTATATTTTATACAAAGTCAGCTTATTGCCCCCACAAACTGGGTCCTCATTTAACCTACCTTAGAAAGGATGGAAGGCTGAGTCAACCTTGAGCCTTGGAGAGATTCGAACCAGCAGTAAATTGCAGGCAGCTGTGCTTTAAACCACTGTAGTACCAAGGCTCTTATATATATAATTATATATATAATTTAAAAGCCAAACTAAAGCTTGATCCAAAATAGATTGTGTCTTTGCACCTTAACACATTGTTATGTGTTGAGTTTCTCTATTCTGAAACACAAAGCAAAAGTAACTGGCTTCCAAAAAAGCAAAATGTTCTTTTTCCCCGTTCTCTTAAACTTTTAAGCAGGAAAAGCTTAAGAGTTTGCAGTAATTATATGTGTGTGTGTGGTGTGTATGCAGTATATATTATATACTACATTCATTCTGTGTGTGTGTGTGTGTGAAATAGCTGCATAGGCACATAGCACATGTACAGAATTCAGCAAATTGCCCCCAATCCAAAATATAAAGGCTATTCTTGCACTATGTTCCCACTCTGAACTTATTCTTCTGGTCTTAGGAACACTTTACCTAAAATATCTCAAACATGAAAAATGCTCACTAAACACAGAAATTTACAAAAACACAAGATACATAAAGTAAGATATATTTTAAAAAATGCAAATAAACAGATTTTCTGTACAACTTCTCTGAAATTATCTCAATAAAATGTCCCAGGTTTATTTTAGGTAATTTTGTCACAAGAAGGGACAAAAAAACACAGCTTATTTTTTCTAGCTAAAGTGGCAACCTCTAAAATTAGCATGAAAGCTTTCAGCCAAATGTCTGAACATATTTTGAAGTAGGTATTAACTGAATTGTTTATTTCTAAACTTTAACAACTTAACTAATATTCCAAATTGTCTGTTCATATATAGTGCAGAATCAGGAATATGTTAACCACCTAATATGGACAAATAGCTCATTGAGGGTCATTTCTTATCAAATATTGTTATAGCTCAAGTGAATTTTTTTATCATATATAATTTTCCTTCATAGATAAGCAATTATTAGATTATTGTTATTAATGTGTTATAAGAGGCAAGGAACATTTCCAGTGTGGTATGACAACTTTCCCTGCAGATCCATGCTATTGTCAAAATAAGAAGCTTAACATAATAAAATGAAAGATGGGAATAAAATGAAAGATTGGAATAGTATGAAAGTTTTTTCAGTATTGAATCACTTCAATCTTGCTATCATAAATAGTTCTGAATATAATTTTACTCAATGCTTCTTCACTAGAGAGTATGTTTCAATACTCACATACAGAACCTTTCAGCCCAAGAGGGAAAATTAACAAAAATACTTATCTACTAGAATGGCCAATGCAGATGTTACATTTTTGGGCTTCAGGGTAAAAATTTAAATGAAGTTACTTTTCATTATTAAAGATTGTAATAATACATACAATATTTAATAATGTATCAGATGCTACTTTGGCTCTTACAAGCAAAAACAAAACCAGATGGATTTTATTTACCATACATTTTTTTCTGAGTATAATTAATTGTAATCCAGGGTATATTATCTTATTGCCTTTTCTTCTTTTGACTGAGAAGAGATGGGTAACTGTTCATACCTCAAGAGGAGCCTTGGGATTGCTAATTAATCATGTCCTTCCCACTGAGTATGAGTATTAAATTTCAGGGAACTAACACTGGATGGAGGAACGTGACTGCTGCTTGAATAGCCATGAAATATTAAATATGAAATGAAATATGAAATGAAGGATACACATGAAATGATACTGGGCAGTATTGAATATCTTCTTCCTGGAGTAGGAATAGCAGTTTCATTTTCCCCATTTTGCTTTGATTGTCATGGAGGAGTATAGTCATTTGGAAGATGAGACCAGATACAACAAAGCGTGAGCAGGTACAACAAAAAGAATACATAATCCTGAACATAAACAGTTTTGAATACAAACTTCTGAATTTCTTTAGGAAATTCTTGACTGAATGGCTTAGAAAAAGGAGATCTGTAGCTGTTCATACAACTGCACATTACCTGTTGAAAATTCAGAAGCAGTTATCACAAGCAAGTGGTTATATAAACACATTTAGGAAAGGTAGTCTTTTATTTAGATTAGCTGTTTTCTTTTAATACGGGCTCAGACTACAATCTTCCTGAACAACAAAACCCTTCTTAGTCCAACAAGTCTTTTTTTTTTTTTTAATTTGATTTATATGCCGCCCTTCTCCGGAGACTCAGGGCGGCTTACAATGCGTTAAGCAATAGCCTTCATACTTTTGTATATTTATACAAAGTCAGCTTATTGCCCCCACAAACTGGGTCCTCATTTAACCTACCTTAGAACAGATGGAAGGCTGAGTCAACCTTGAGCCTGGTAAGATTCGAACCTGCAGAAATTGCAGGCAGCTGTGTTAATAACAGGGTGCATTAAACCACTGTACTACCAAGGCTCTTAAATGCTGTAAGGGAGTTTTCCAGCTGATGTTTATTTTTTTCAGAAATGTTAACATCCTACAAGGACAAAGCTGTTCCACCAACTAGCAAACAGGAAATGGCATCGGGTATGTTGACCCAGAGAATCCAGTCAATAGGAAAAAAAATCACTCCCAGATTTGCAAGCAATTCTTAATTTAAAAACATATCTATCCTACAGCACATAAATATTGAAATTTGGGGAAATCTCTAATGTAGAATGGTTACAGCAGTTTAGGATTTGTGCTTTATATTCTTTGCAATATGATCTCATAGTACCATCAAAATCTTTTTAAGAAATCAAATATGAAGAAAATAACTTTCATGTCCTCCATATGCCCATTTAAATATTGGAAGGCCGTAGTAATTGAATGATTTGAAATACATAGAAACTTAATAGTAGATACCTATAGTTACTGACACCCAGTGTGAAAGTCATTTTTTTAAAATTGAAAAATATTAGTTCAGTTAGGAATATTTTTACTGGGTATATTTTAACATGTAATCATTTCTCCAGTTGGATTCACTGAACTTTTCAGAAAATTTCTTAACACTCAGTAACTGGACTTCAAAGCATTGTCAGGTGCATACATAGCAGATGTTAAACTTTAAGCTAAACCTTTTCAGGCATTTGAGTTTTACTGTCAGAAAAATGCCATTGTATTTTACAGCAGTTAACTTTCTAGGCTTCCTCCCATGATATGCCACCCAAAGTTACTATATTTCATGCTGCCTTGTGTTGTTCAAGCAGGTGCAGGCTTTGACAGAAATGTCTGTTCAGGCTAATAACATTGAGAATACTTTATCTGTCTCCGAGTCTGGGAATTGTATTTAAGCCCAATCATAAATCAGCTAATAGCTTTTTTTATGAATCAGATGCTACTCTGTGCAACTGTAATTGGAATTAAAGCCCTTTTCTTAGATTGTTTAAAGATTGGACAGAAATTACCACAGTAAATCCTGTTGCAGGACACTTTATTTATAAAATGATTCCTAAAATAAAATTTTAAAAAGGCTTCTAAAGCAGTCCACAATAAGATTACATCATCAGGAATAAAAAAAGGATTTATGGGCATCCATCTTTACCTTTGTAGTAAGGATCAGAATCTGGCTAGATATGTTGAAGGGTTCATCACATTTAGCTGTTCTTTTTGAAGAATGTACAGGGCTGCTACAGTCATTCTACAATATCTATTTGAACAAAATAAATGCCTAGTAATGGAAAAATGGGCAAAGATGAAGGTATACCTATTCTATTTTATTAACATTTCAAGAATACTCTCTATGGGTTACCCACTTTAACTTTCTAAATTATATCTGAACTTAATTTTGGAATGATTATAGAGCTACATTTTGTATGTTTTACGCTTTTCAAGTCTATTGATATGAACAAGTGAACACACCAATGAGAAAAAAAGAATTACATTCTAATTCATACATAATGCCTTTGTGCCTATCGGATAAGAAAGATGCAAATGAAAAGCTACTGAGAACAACAAGGATCTTTTTTTTTTTTTTGCATCACAAGTGTTATACATATTGGAACACAAATTGTGTATGCATCCCAGGCAACGGAGTTAGTCTCACATTGAAAATAAAATAGAGACAAAGATGACTTAAGCATCACATATGACAACAGCTTTTTTTTAATAGCAGAAATATGTGCGTTACAATAGAACTAGGCACATGAAATATACTAACAGCTTTAGCAACTTACCAAATGCATCTAAAAACAGTGCTTCAATTTTGTATTGTCCATGTTCAGCAGCTGTAACTCTTCAAACACGACAAAATTTCTCTAGTGACTAAGGATGTTCCCCACTTGACTGTATTGACCTATCCTGAGCAGCATGAAAAAGCACATGGAAACTCAAACTGCCTAAATTTTGATTACTAATTCCACAAATCATATTACTGAATGAATAATGTGATAATTTCCAGCATAAATTATACAAGATAATTACGCAACAACTTTTAAGGAGATATTTACAAATGCTATTCATTTGTACAGATACAGAGACAGACATAGAGATGATTCATCTGCTGTCTATTTTTTCTAGTTAAAAGCTGACTTCTGTTTAATCAAAATATTAAAATTTATTAATTAAAGCAAACAGTCTACTATGTGGATTGCACACACATATCAATCACATGCTTCTGTAATCTATTGAGCAATAAGCATTTTACAGGAATTGTTAACACGACCTTAAAACAATGAATACTAAGCAAGGACAGGGTGCGTAAAACAACTTTGCCATTTGTATTTGAGCCATGATGTGATAACAGTTAGAATATATTAAAAACCTTTCTATTTATGCAAAAAAAAAATGCTTGAGATGTCAATGTATGGTTTTCTTCACAGTGAGTGCAAGTTTCAGCAGAATATCTGTTTTTATCTTACTCTTAGATCTACCCCTTCAATTGTTAATTACATAAAGGTAAGGTGAAGTCTTGTTCAGGCAGTCTCCAAGAATTGGACATAATTGACTGGAAGGGGAGAAAGAAAGGTACAGTATGCTCTGATTTGAGCTTCAAGTCTGCTAAACTTCTTGGAAACATCCACATAGGGTTTTTTGGCAACAGTATGGGTTTGCTTTGCCATCAACTTTCTCTAGCATGTTTTTTGACCTTTCCAGTCTAGTGTCCCTACTTTATTTTGTAAATAGAGCCAAGGTGAGTTAATGTGGCTAATTTATGCATATTGTTTACTCTAGCATATTAAATGCATATTTATGTATGTACGAATGTATATATTCAATATGGATGCCAATGGTAAACTCATAAAATCAGTGTATGCAGAATTCTCCAAATATAGCCACTAACTTAAGCTCTATCATCAAATTTCATTGGGATATTTTTCTGAATTGAATGCATCAATTTTTTCTTTTGTTTTCAGCGCAGCAGGTTGTATATTAAGAAAACAATGATTCTGAACAATAATGGAAGTATTCATCTCAAATATATACAACATTACCCCTAGATCCAGCACATAAAATTATTAAGGCTTTTGATTAGGTACATATATTTAAATCTTAATTGCTATAAAATAGAAAATAATGGGAAAACAACTTTACTTTTTAGTTTTTCCCTAATATTAGCTATCACAACAGTTTATAGCACTTAGCTGACCCAGGCTAAGCAGTGCCATTAATATTAAAATACCAAAACTCAGAAGCAATCTGGTACCACTTTTACAGATTAACAAATTAAAGGAATAAACAGTATCTCTTAACAGTCCAGACTTTTAATATAATTAGTTTGAAAAGTTGCTTATTTTGGCTTCCATAGACTAACATAGATAATAGGGCTCTCTTCCTATAATACCAGGATGAAAGACTATTAAAAGATGTAGAGTAAGACATGGTGGTACTGGTGGTGAGGCAGGAATAGACAAATCCCAAAGAGCAATGACTTATCATTTCAGTATTTTTTCCATTAAAACAACATAGATATGTACAGGTAGTTACCAAGTATTGATCTTGATTCAAACAAAGTTTCAATAATTCCTAATTCTGATACAATTATTTTGGTAGCTTTTTTCAGCTGGCTATTATTAACTGTTTAAATGATTTCATGTATTGTTTGTCCATTCTGTCCTTCTTTGCTTTTTAACCTGTTGCCTGTAAAATAATTTATTGGGGCTAAGTGATCCACTTTGGAAAGGACATTTAATAAGATTGGTGTCACTACTGAAAATGTTCTACTTAGATTAAAACTTTCACCAAATTTCTGTCAACAGGAGAACAGGATCTCAAATGATTTGCATCTTCTCAAACATTTTCCATGAAGTGCTCTTTTCCATTGATACTTCAACGACTGAGCTTTTGACTATGCATGAATATATTATCTGACCATCTCCTTTATTGCTCTTATGTTTTAATTTTATACCATTCTGACATGCTATTATTAATCATAATGCCTAGATTTCCATGCTGAAACATTGTGCAATTTCAGAATCTAGAGCTATGGGAAATTTATACAAATGAATGTGCCTCCATGGAAAGAAATTCTTCCACATAGAAAAGCTCTAGCCTATCTTTCTCTGAGACTGCATTTTGATCATTTGAAGGGAGGTAGCCCAGAGAGAGATTTACTAATTCCAGTACAATGCAAACCTTAGACAAATGAGATTTCAGACAACCTTCTATAAATCAGTATCAATTAATGCTGAAAGTATTGACATTATAGTATCTCCATAAGCTACACAATTTCCCTTTTTATAGATTTTTACCAGCTAATATCTGTAATTATTGGCATGTCATTAAAGGTCAGTGTTATGCCTATTCCAACAGAAAAAATGAAAAAAAATATAAATGACCATTTTAAAAAAGTAACTTATCAAGGTGTACATATAAGTAAACTGATAATCTACTTTGGTGCTGCCAGGCCATGTGGAAGATTGTTATTAAGCCTGGCTCAGAAAAATGGTTTCCTACAAGTTACTCTTGGTGGATTGTGCATTTGATCACAACTACAACTAAGTACTGCATGGATGGTCAAGAGCCTCCCAGTTTTGAATATTGCAGAATTTATGGATGTGGTGAATTATATTCCTTGAGGTTCTAAGATATAAGGTAGAATGTAAGTGCTATGTAAACTTAATATGAGACTTAATTCCAATCTACTAGTCCTTGGCCCTACAATGATAGATATATTGAAAGCCATCACACTTGCACTCATTTTGGAAGCACCAAGGTACTCCTGGGTTGAAAAGATTGGCTGGTGACATCACCTTTCCCTGGGAGATGCCCAGTTGGGGGCCCTTTTCATGTCTCCAGCAGAAGCTGGAGTGAATGATGGGAGCTCACTCCATCCTACAGGAGCACTTGGGTTTCAAACACAGGCATGCTGTTTGACAACCCAGCATCTTAACCACATGAGCCACCGTGCTCTGGAGATAGGCCTCATTAAATGTGATGTGACAGTATTAATCTGGAAGTTTGTATTTATGTATTTATACAGAAACTTCACACATAAATATATAACACTAGGGAAATAGGATACTTTTGGTTTCTAACTCTGCTGATTCCAGTCTAAAATGCAGGAGTTGTTTTGATAGTTTGCTGACAAATTCCATTTTCCTCTCCTTGTAACTCTTCCCTTATGTTGGAGCCAAGATGAAGCAAATATGGCCAAAATTTACCAAATGAAAGAACAATAAACCAATTGGTATTATTTTCTTCCAAGTGAGCTACAGATTAAAAAAAGAGGATGAACTCACATATAAAGGCCAGCTACTTGTTTGTTTTTATTGTTTGTCCATTTGAGAGAACAATTGCCTTGAAATGGAAGTTGCCTGTCCATGGAAACAATATACAGGTTGTCCTTGATTTATGACAATTGAGCCCAAAAATTTCTGTTGCTAAGTAAGACAGTTGTTAAGTGAGCTTTGCCCCATTTTACGACCTTTCTTGACACAGTTGTTAAGTGAATCACTGCAGTTGTTAAATTAGTAATATAGTTGTTAAGTGAATCTGGCTTCCCCATTGACTTTGATTGTCAGAAGGTCATTAAAGATGATCACATGACCCAGGACACTGCAAACATCATAAATATGAGTTAGTTGCCAAGCATTTGAATTTTGATCACATGACTGTGCTGCAACAGTTGTAAATGTGAAAAATAGTCATGGGACACTTTTTTCAGTGGGGTTATAACTTTGAATGGTTACTAAATGAACTACTGTAAGTCAAAGACTACCTGTATAGCAATATTGCATGCAATTACAAGCATGTAGTCATAAGATAATTTGATCACTAGGCAGGTCATTGCATGAAGAAGCCAGGACTGCATCTTCATCTTTTTTTCTTACACATTAAACAAAATATAAAGTAAGGATAGAAGAATCATTCCCTCTCTCTTTACTCCTAGTCACATTTCACTGCACTGTGTGGCATCCAAGAAGACTATATGTTAATCTATAGTGGCAAAAAAATCTGGTACTGCCTTTCAGTTAATCAAATTATCAGATTCCTGATCCATTGCATCCAACAATTTATTCCCATTTCTTTTGTTTTGAAGGCAGCGTAGGTCAAAAGCAGTGATTGGTATCTGTATTTTACACTTTTCTGTAAGAACAGAGAACAATCCTCAACTCTGTCATAATGGAGAAGAATTGTATCATGTATCTGCCCCTAAGTTATTTGATATACGAAAGAGATCTCCCACAATGATGGCAAGTGGACCCCAGAAAGTAACAGAATGTAAATGAATGCAAAAATTAATCTCTAGAGAAAATATGGTCCTCCAAGAATCCAGAAATGTAGAATAGGACTAAGCAATCTTATACCTTTGAGAGTTAGTTCTTACATGGAAGAAATCCTTATAACAGATCTGGACATTACTTGGCCTCCCATCTAAAGGAAGGTGTCATCAAATCTTTTCTACAGCTTGGATAGGAGAGTATGTTGCAAAAATTGAGCCCTGAATTTCTTTTATATAGGATTTGAATTTTATATACTGCAGTTATTGGAATATTTTTCTATATAACTAAGTTGTGGATTCTTGTGTACCCATTAAATACCTCCAGTCCAATTTATCAGGAAGACACCTGATATTGCCCTCATATGTCAAGACAATAGTGCACACAGTCCCTAGTAATTGGCAAAGCTGATTGGAATAGGTATCTGGGAGCCCAAGGCTTCCTATTCCTTGTGTGGATAAAATCTTAACACTCAAACATGTTAGTTCTATCTGAGGCCATTGCGTAGTTTAAGAAATCATCGAAGTATCTCCATGCAAACACTGTTCTCATCTTTAGCATTAATGGAGAGAGTGCTCCACGTTTTACTTATTCGTAAAAAATAAATCTACCACTTCTTAACATGTTTACAATTACACACAGAGAAATATTGATGTGTACAAATAGCACATATTCTGATTGATATAGAGGTTTTGCATTTATAGAAAGCAGTGTGTGAAATAGTACTTGTTTTAATAGAGCTCTCAAGATTGCATTCAATTATCAGAATAAGTGTGCTACGAAAAAGAATTTCACATCACGGAACATAAGGCAAAAACTTCAAGTCTCATACTAAGACCCCTTAAAGCAAATAAAAGCAACAAGAGAATGATTCAATTCAGAACTTGGGAAGAAATTAATAAAACTAGAGGCAGAGGATGCATTTGCTAAGAACTTGGAAAGCAAGAGTTCCTAAAGCAAATATCCAATTTTGTGTACAACAATCTCTCAGTACACATATTCATAAGAAGTGATTCAATATACTATAAAATTTGAAAATCATTTGGACTTCGACACCCTTACAGCTTGCTTCATTCATAAGCACATCAGGCTCCTTCGTTACTAATTTACCAACTGACACAGGCTTAGCCGCTTTTAATGTTTAATCTATTATTAAAGGTTAAAATTACCCATGATGTTTAAGGCAAATGAGACTCTAGAATAAAAGAGAGATGTATTCCAGCTTTTCTTTCCAAGCAGCCCAAAATGATGACATTTTGCCAAATAAATGAAAACTGTGGTACATTTTTATCCTGTGCTTTAAAGTACACATTACCTGATCTCTGCTCTGTTAAGAGAATATTATTATGAGGAGTCTGCTTTATGAATGATTTCAGGGAACAATTCATTCAGGAACTAGAAGCCTACAGAAGTGCAGTAACACTAGATATATGCCAGAATCATTTCCTTTGGACTGCTCTGTAGACATTTCATGCCTATGTTTCATTTCCTTTGTCTCTCACTGCTCTTGATAGACACTCTGCCATGGGAGATAGGTTTCAAAGGAGTTTACATGTGGCTGAATTTATTATGTGGCACTGTGGCTTCCTTTCTTTTAATCCAACTCCAAACTGAGAGACATAAGTGCTGCATTATGCATCTGGAGATGAATTTGGTACGTGGGTGCTCTCTGGAAAGGTGTGAACACTTCTCCCACTTACACACCTCTTAACAGCACAAGCATCAGAAACTAATCAAACAAAGCAATGGGGCACCTTGTCCAGAAAACTAGTACAAACACGGCTTTCCCTTATGACCTACTTATGGTAACAATGCAATACCGGAGCAATAGTGAAGGAGGGTTGTGGTGTGCCTTCAATCCACTTATAACAACCACCTCAAAGCTGGGCAAAATGTCAATAAGGAAGGAAGGAAGGAAGGAGGCAAAGACTCGGTGACAGATTTTGAACGTTCTCTCTAATCCTCGAAATATTGATCTACACACCCCCTCCCCACCCCCACCCCGAAGTACAGAGAACAGTTATAAGAAGAAGAAGCCGACTACACGAAGGATACATGTAACGGACGAGAGCCGATTCAGAAAGCAAATCCTAGCTTACAATAGATGGAAAGCGGGCATTCCCATGCTGAGCGTCCTGGAAGAAAATTGCCCTGCAAAACTGAATGGAAAATCGATACGAAAGGGTTAAAAAAAAAAAAACTTCCCCCAAGCACCACCTAGGAGCTCTTTCGCGGCAAGCAGTCCGTGCACCCAAACAAAAGCTTACCTTGCTCCCAGAGAGGTTCAGACGCGCATGAACAGCAGCGGGCTTTCTTTGACTAAATCCTCAAGCCAGATGCTCCCAACCCAGCAATTTGTTAAATAGGAAGTGCACTGCACACCAACCTGAGTGGCTCCCCGCCCCCCAAGCCTGCAAGGCAGAGCCCGTCGTGAATTGCACACCTGCTCGCTCGCTCGCTCGCCCTCCGCCGCTGGTGTGGCTGTTCCTCGACTAGCAGTCGCCCTGGGCAAGATCAATATGCTGGGGGGGGGGGAGGTTAGGGAGGGAAGGAGGGGGAGGGCAACACCCTTCTTTGGGGGGTCACCACTTCACGCTTGCAGGGCAGCGGGCGACCGCTCGAGAGAACATTGCGGGGAAGAGCCTCGCCGTCACTCCCTCCCTTTTTCCCCTCAAGATGCGCCTCTAAGCGCGCGCCCCAGCCTGCAAAACGCGAAGTGCCCGAGAGACGTAGAGCGGATCACGCTGCATTCCACCCTTTCTCCCGGTGAGCGAGAGCCCGCTTGTCAAAATGGCAGCTTGGAGACATTCCGCGCTCTACTAAGGAGGCGCGGATAGGCTTGTTTCTTCAGCTTCCTCGCAATAAATCACACAAACACACCCACACACACACCCTTTTTTTTGGTGGTTGTTTACTCCGCGGTAAACATAGCATAATATGCTACGGTCTCCTAAACCCCCCCAACCCCCAGCAAAATGGCTGGTCCTTTCAGCTCTCCTGTAGTCAGCTCATTGGGTTCCATGAGCTTTCTGTAGTCATGGCAACAACCAACGGACAGATCTCCCAAGCATGGTTGATCATGTGCAGCTTGTCCCCCTCCGCTCCAGTCAACGTCGAAGGTAAAATGCGGCTGGGCTTCATTGTTACGCGGGGAGAACGCGCACAGACCTTTGCGGCGCGCGCTTGGTCTCGCTGGCTCTAAAGCGGGGCAGAGTCGAGCAATAGCCTCGCCTGCACGACACCGTTAGAGAAAGTCAGTGTAAGCCAATGGAATGATCTCTTTTCCTTTCTCCTCTAAAACTGGTCTGTGGCTTTAAAAATATTTAGAAAGCCATTTTGATTATTTATATCGAAGTGCACCTGTATGCATTAGTAGGGAATCTGAATCGGTGCAGTACTACAACTCCCATCCCTGATTCTAATCATGCTGGCAGGGGAAGGTAAAAGGAAGAGCTGTCCAGCCCTAACCTATAGGTTACTTGCTGTAATTGAAATATCAGTATCTGTAGTAACAAGGCTTTGTTAATTCAGGAGATTAATACTTAGTTTTCTAGCCTAAAAGGAATAGAGCAAGAAAACTTTATCTTTTCTTTCTGCAGTAGCTAGGTCTATTTGTCAGAATATATTATATTTTAAATGCCACCACTGTTTCCTAGAAAGGTTTTAATAGGTGATCACAGATAGTAGACACAGTGCAAAATGATAATAATTTCCAAATGAGATTGGACCAGCAACATAAACAAAGCCAATATCAAATGACATCACAGGTAGTATAGAATACACCATTGTACAGGTGGGCCTCAATTTACGGCCTAAATTGAGCCGAAAAATTTTATTGCTAAGTGAGACAGTTGTTAAGTGAGTTTTGCCCCATTTTCCGACCTTTTTGCCACAGTTGTTAAGTGAATTACTACAGTTGTTAAGTTTCTAAGATGTTAGTTAAGTGAATGCGGCTTCCCAATTGGCTTTGCTTGTCAGAAGGTCACAAAAGGTGATATGACCCCAAGATACTGCAACCAGCATAAATATGAGTCAGCTGTCAAGCATCTGAATTTTGATCACATGACCATAGGGATGCTGCAATGGTTGTAAATGTGAAAAATGGTCATAAGTCACTTTTCTCAATGACGTTGCAACTTTGAACGGTCACTAAATGAACTGTTGTAAGTCAGGAACTACCTGTAATTCATAAAACATAGTTTATGGCTTAGTGGTACATGAGAACACAACTACTGCATTCAATTCAAGAAACCTTGATAGGAAGAAGTAATTCTGTATTATATAGGAAGCCAGGTTCTTCCACAAAATATATAACAATCTCTAATACTGCCAAAATGTTGAGGCAAAGTGGAGATATTTGTAGGAAATCTGAGAAATTCGGACATTTATAGAACATATTGGAGCAGTCAGTGTTTCTCAACTGACCCAACTTAAAGATGTATGGACTTTAACCAGTGGTGGGATTCAATTTTTTTTACTACCAGTTCTGTGGGCGTGGCTTGGCTTGGTGGGTGTGGCAGGGGAAGGATACTGTAAAATCTCCATTCCCTCCCCACTCCAGGGGAAGGTTACTACAAAATCCCCATTTCCTCCCAATTAGCTGGGACTTGGGAGGCAGAGAATAGATGGGGGCAGGGCCAGACAGAGGTGATATTTACCGGTTCTGCAAACTACTCAAAATTTCCGCTACCAGTTCTCCAGAATTGGTCAGAACCTGCTAAATACCACCTCTGACTTCAACTCCCAGAATTCTCCAGCCAGTGTCTGAAAGTTGCTGTGGTTGAGAAGCCCTGTATTACAGTAGTGAATGTCTGCATCCAACTATGCAGAGGAACATTGTGCAACCCTTGCAGCTAACTGTTTAATTTAGATCTCAAAACAGTGCTCCTGCTATCTTATGTAATTTGAAAAGTGAAATGGAGAAGGTCTTGGTGTTTTGCAAGTTTTAAGTTAGATTTGTTGCTGATTAGACAAAAATGTTCTCTATTTGTGATGTCAAACATTTTTATAATGTAGATACTGACTGCACAATGGGATTGTGCTAAATAAAAAGAAGTAGGGTCAAAATTGAGGCTGACTGCAGGTGAATGCATCATTTTTAATTTCTGGGTAAAAATCAGCTATTGCGAGCTTTAAATGAACAGCAGGAAATAGATGCTTTTATTTTTTTGTTAAAAATATTTATTAAAATATTTTTAAAAATTTAAAAGAACCACAGGATTATAAAGGAAGAAGTAAAAAAAAAGAAATTGTAAAAGAATAAAAGAGAAAAATGAAGGATAAAAAAAGAAAAAGACATCTAAAGAAACAACTTTCAATCTTCTGTGCACTAATTACACACATGTCAATTGCTATTTCCACCCTCCCATGCATATCATGGTTCCTTTCTTCCCATAGGCAAATATTTTAAATTCACAAATCCAGAAATCATCAGTTCATTTTATCCATTTTTAGCAAAAAGTTCATTAAGGGTTTCCAGTAGTTGTAATTCCCTTCTTAATCAAACTCAGTTTAGCCATTTCTGAAAACTCCGCTATCTTCACAATCAGTTCCTCCATCACTGATCTTTCTGTAGCCTTCCATCTTTAGGAAATAGATGCTTTTAAATAAAATAAATATTATAATCTTATCAAACTGAAAGAGAGATATATTTTCCATTGTACTTTGTTTAAAGGACAAAAGACAGGCAAGACTTAAATGCTTTGTTTTATGTTTATTCATGTTTTATGATGTCATAAGTGAACAAATATATCACACAGAAGCTATGGTAGATAACAAGAACATGATGATGTGATATAGTGTTTAACCCTTTATCTCTTTTTGAATGAGGGCTAACCTAGATGTGGCTACCTTTAATGTTCTTTAAGATGAAAAAATTAGGCAATTTTTGCAATAAATCTGTCAGAGATGATTAGAGAAACATTTTATGCTACTTATATTCAGAAACTATATAGAAAAATAGATATTTTGTATTGTTTAAGAGACAATTTTGGATTGGAACTTTAGCCGTGAAAGTTTAGTATGCTGTCCTATAACTTATACATAAGTGGAATCTACTTCACGTAACAGTAGTAAAGATAAAACTCTAGTTGCAAATACCCTCCAATTCCATGAAGAAATATTTATTTCTGTATTTTTATCATTGGTGAAATATAAAAATTGTCACTACAGGTTCTGTAGGCTTGGCTTGGTGGTCATATGATTGGGTAGGTGCGGCTTGGCAGTCATGTGACCAGGTGGGTGTGGCTTGGACATGTGGCCAGGTAGGCGTGGCCAACTTGACATCACTCACGGTCCCTCACTGTTAGAGCCAGGCGATGTCATGGATTGAGTAAAATGAGGTGAAACTCACTTAACAACCCTCTTCCTTAGCAACCAAAATTTTGGGCTCAATTGTGGTCATAAGTCAAGGACTATCTCTGCCGTCCTATGCATGGCAGCCTTGTCCTAGTAAACTCCTTCTCCTTTCTACAATTTTCCTCTCTGTTAGAGGCACCAAAATAATCCAGACGATGTAAGGTTTCCTGCTGCACCAGAAGGTTGGACTAGATGACCTCCGAAATTCCTTCCAGCCCTAGATTGCGTCTTCTGAAGCCACGTCTAGTGCCAGGGTTTGTGGTGCTTCCTTCCAATTCTTTCTCTCTCTTTCCCTTCCTCTTTCTTTCTTTCTCCTTTTTCTTTCTTTGTCTCTTTCTCTTTCTGTCTTTCTCTTTCTTTGTCTCTTTTTCTTTCTTTGTCTCTTTCTCTTTCTGTCTTTCTCTTTCTTTGTCTCTTTTTCTTTCTTTCTTTGTCTCTCTCCCTTTGTTGTGGCCCGCCAGCAGCCTGCACGGATTGTGGCTGATCCTGACGACGAGGAGGCTGGTGTGGTGTCGCGCCAGCAGCCTGCACAGCCGGTGCTCGCGTTGGACAGCGAGGAGGCTGAAGAGGATGTGGTGCCAGAGGCAGGGACTCAGCCAGGGCCTTCAGAATCTCCAGAGGCTCCTTCAAGTGGAAAGAGCGAAGTGGAGGAGCCTCTCCTCAATGCTCGAGCACGCAGGGCTGCCAAAAGGCAGGAGTGACTACTCAGGAGAAGGAGGTCTCCTTGAGAGTAAGGCTTGAGGATAATTGGCCACTCCCTTAGCCTATTTAAGTCACACGGGGTTAGTAAGTTTTTTGCTGGAAACAACTTATAATTATCATCAGAGCATTTTTGGAAAAGTCTTATCGTATTTTGTTTTCTGGGCTGGTTGCCAATCTTTGTCGGCCTTTGGTTTATTCTTGCTACTTAATAAATTTGATAAGGACCGTTGGTGTGTGTCAATATCCTTGGAAATCCGGAGCTGGGGCAGAACACTCTTCCTCTTTCTTTTTCTTTCTCTTTCTTTCCTTCTTTCTCTTTCTTTCTTCTCTCTCTCTCTCTCTCTCTCCCTTCCTCTTTCTTTCCCTTTCTTTCTTTCTTTCTTTCTTTCTTTCTTTCTTTCTTTCTTTCTTTTTCTTTCTTTCTTCTCTCTCTCTCTCTCTCTCTCACACACACACACACACCTGGTCTGAGCAGTGATGGCTGCAGGAGAAGGAAGAAAGTGCTCCAGGAGGGCAGGCAGCCCGGTCCGGAAGTGGCGCATCCCCAGTCATGGGCTGGATGCAGGCAGTGGGACCCAAGGCGGAGGGGAAGGCAAGCAGGCAGCAGTCACCCAAAGGCCCCACAGAAGCTGAGAGCGCCAGGCCCAAAAAGCGAGTGAGCCTCTCTATGTTCCCCTGAGGCGATTCTTTGGCCGAGCGCAGCGGGTCTCCCTTCCCCACCACCAGGGTTGGCCTTACATCTGCCCTCCCTCCCGGGGCTGCCCATGCACACTGCAGCGGAGCAGGAGTCTAGCCCAATCGGCAGCGGCGGAAGAAAGAAAAAAGTGAGCAGCCCCTCTCAGTCCCAGCGCAACAGTTGCGTCTCCCCCAAGGGCCAGCAGGAAGCAACTCTCTTCCACGCAAAGGCTGGATTCCCACTGCAAGCTACAAGAAAATCTAATCGGTCCTTGGGTGGGATGGGGAGGGTTTCTCTTCCTTCCTCGTGAATTAAAAACCCACATTAGAGCTGCGGAGGAGGAGGAGGAAGAAGGGGGCTTGCTGCACAAAAGCCCCAAAGGCCGTGCAAAGTTGGAAACCTCGGGTGAGCTTGCAAAACAAACTCAATGAACCCCACAAGGAGGAGGAGGATAAAGTCACGGTCGCCTTCCCTTCCCTCTTGCCAGTCTGAGCCCTTCCCAGCCTCAAAGCTGGCGGAGGAGAAGAGGAGGAGGTCTGCTTGGTGTGATGCCTGCATTCTCCCCCCCTCCCTTGCACGGGTATCATCTCAGCCTTGCAGCCACCATGGTCTGCCCCACTCAAGCCGCAGGCGTTGCATTGGGGTGCTGGAGGCGAGCAGAGCTGTGGAGCAGTTTTGCAGAGGAAGTAGAATAGCGCAGCGGCGGCTGTCCACGCCCTGTTTCTTGCCAGTCAGCCAAGAGAAAGGAGGGAGGGAGGGGGAGGCTGGGTCTTCCTGGCCTTTGCTGGGCACACTCCCCCCAATCGCTTCCAAAAGATGAGAGAGGCATTTCGGGCAAAGGTATTGTGGGGAGTTTTTGCAGCAGGAGAATAAAAAGGCTCTAACAGACCCAGATTGTCGCGGGGCTCCCCCTCCCCTTATTTATTTGTCTGCCCCTACCATGTCTGGTCTCTTTTTGTTAAACCCACTTCTCTCCGGCGCTGGTGCCCATCTCAGCCCCAGCATAGCCGCTTCATCTCCCCCAAGGCTGTGGGGGTTAAGGTTAGCTGGACACCGACCTCAGAAGGCAAGCGGGCATGGGGGACCGCTGGAAAGCTGTGTGGAAGGCAGGCAAGCATGGCAGGGCTGCAGGGAATGGAGTAGGCTGCCAACTCCCTTCCCTGCGGCTGGGCAGCCCTGACATGCTTGCCTACCTTCCATGCAGCCTTCCACTTGCCTGCCTTTGCAAGCTGGCCACGGGGACACCAGGAAGGCCGCGTGGAAGGCAGGCAAGCATGTTGGGGCCACAGGCCATAAGGAATGAAGTAGGGGAGGCCTTTCGCAAGTGGGCGACTGGCGACTGGGTGAGCAGTTCAGGGGCATGGCCAGCCAGCGGTCGCTACCAGTTCGGCAACCCAGGCCAAACATCCACTACCAGTTCGCGCGAACCAGTCCAAACCGGTAGGATTTCACCCCTGATTTATATCACATGTTTCTCTGGCTTCTTAAGGTAGTGTGCGTAGAAGCTCTCCCAGTTTAATTTTCACAACAGCCCTGTGAGAGATAAATTGAACTGAGAGACAGTCCTCAGACCAAAACTTACCCAATGGGGTTTTGAGTTTGCATTACCAGTCCAAGTTGAAGTTCTCAATTCCTATAAATAGTGCTTAGTATACATAGACATAGAATAATAGAGCTGGAAGGGACCTTGGAGATCTTCTAGTTCAACCACCTACCCATGGCAGGAGATCCAGTACTATTTCAGACAAATGGCTCTTCTTATAAACCTCCAGTAATGGAGCACCCATAACTTCTGGAAGCAAGCTATTCCATTGATTAATCATTGTCCCTGTCCGGCAATTTGTCCTTAATTCTAAGAAGAATTCTTAATTCTCATTAATTCTCTCATTAATGATCTTCCACCAATTACTTCTTAACATATCCTCAGGTGCTTTGGAGAATAATTGACCCCTTTTTCTCCATGACAGCTTCTCAAACACTGGAAGATTGCTGTCATATCACCCCTCGTCCTTCTCTTTGTTAGTTTTTTTCTGCACTTCTTCAATAATAAATAGTAATAATAATTTATCTTTTATCATACTTGCACCCAGTGGTGGGATTCAAATAATTTAGCAACCAGTTCTCTGCCCATATGATTTCTTCCAACAACCAGTTTGCCAACCTGCTCAGAAAGTTAACAACCGGTTCTCCCGAACTGGTGCGAACTGGCTGAATCCCACCACTGCATGCACCCCAATATGAAGGGAAGGTGTTGTCCAATGGCTCCATAATTTCATACAATCAGTCTCGTTAACAGGGCTAGAAAATACTGAGGTGGAAATGAGGATCTGAAGTACACTTTCTGCATAGGATTAGTCAGAACTAATCCTTCTACCACCCCCACCATCCAGTCAGAACTGATGAAGTTTCTTGAATGAGAGGGAAAACGTCTTCAAGGAAAAAGAAAATCCAACTGCCTTTTGAAAAAGCACTTTTGAGACAAGCATGACCTCGGTGACTGAAAATCTCCATAGACACTTTCTGCATACTGTACAGTTTCTAAATTAATTGCAGTGAGTGGTATTTGTAAGTGATGCAAAGTAATTACATGTCAGTAATAAATTGTAGAAATAGCTACATAAATATATTCCAGGCAACTTTTGAGTCAGCTACAAAATCACCACATTATCCTATGAAAGGATTCAAACTGGTCAGAGCCTGTTTGCCCTGATTCAAAAGAAAATTTCATTCATAATATTTGACATGTTTTCTGTCTAAAACTGTGAGGAATCTTTTCTTTTTCTTCCCTTTTCTTTCTTTTTAAATAATATTTTGATTTTTGCAAACAGTATGTTAATATACAGTTTTAGATAATGAAAATATTCATCATTTCAGTGGTTGGTGTGCCATCCAAAACACAAGGGCTAGATTAAGATGCATAGCAATTATATTTATTTTTTATTATTATTATTATTTAAATTTCTATACCGCCCTTCTCCAGAATAGGACTCAGGGCGGTGAACAGCCAGAATAAAAAACAATACATACAAAATTTAAAAACAATTTAAAATAATTAAATATTATTGGCCGTAAATTAAAATAACCCAATTTAAAATCAATTTAAAATTAACTCAAGCCAGCCCCGCTAATTGAAATAAATGGGTTTTCAGGGCCCGACGAAAAATCCGGAGGTCTGTTATTGTACGTATCTCCGGGGGGAGGTTGTTCCAGAGGGTGGGCGCCGCCACAGAGAAGGCTCTCCCCCTGGGGGTCGTCAGCCGACATTGTCTGGCGGACGGCACCCTGAGGAGGCCCACTCTGTGCGAGCGTACTGGCCGGTGGGAGGCTATTGGTGGCAGAAGGCGGTCTATTGACATTTACTCAGAAGCAAGTTAAATTATGTTCAACAGATTTTACCCCAAAGACAAAATGCAAAGGATTATCGCTTCCAAGAAGTATATGGAAGGAAAACATCTAATACTGACATCACTGCAGTTCTTGCAGAGTCTTTTTAGAGGTTTGTATGTGGGAGGAAAGTACTTGAATAATGGGAAATTAGGGATTACTTTTGATGGTAGAAAAACTTTGTTCTATAAACTTCTTAGAAGTATTATTTTATTTTTAAATGTCTCTAACATATTTACTGAGCATTTACTAAAGCAGTCTGGCAGTGAATAGATAAAAGTAATAGTCTTGTTACCAGGAGTATAGGGGCCACTCATTTCTCAGTGGGAGGCTATTCCAGAAAGAAGACAGAGGCCATGCCATACAAAGCATGCTTCTGAGGACCCACAAAGCAATTGAATGGCCCAATTTAATTGAAGACTTGAGTGCATTTGCCATCTTTGAGTGGATTGCCTGTTGAAGTACATTTTGTATGGACAAGTATATAAAGTACAGCATGTAAAAAAAAAAAAAACGGTAATAGTTATATAAGTGTATTAGAAGTATAATATCTGCATCATATAAGTATATATAGAATTCAAATCATTCTTAAAATGATTTATCATACTAGATTTTTTACTCTGTCGTATTTAATTTTTTTTGATAAAGGACTTTTTTTTTTGCATTAATTTACCATAAGCAGTAGTTACAATTTTTGAACTATGGCAAACCTTATCAGTTATCAGTTTTATTTTGCTCCCCACTTATTTTTTAAAAATAATATTTTATTAAAGATTTTAAAAAGGAAAATAAAAATAATTTGAAGTAAGAAAAAGAAAAAAAAAGAAATCTATAAATGCAGGGGGGAATAGAAAGGAAAAAGGATACAAAGAAACATCTTCCTGCTGTACCTTTTTTTCATCAGTTATAAGCACAATTATAAATTTATCCTTACTCTACAACTTTACTCTTTTTGTAATCTATCCTGTTTAATCATGAAAATCATAAATAATACATTCATTATTTCCATTTCACGCAAAAAGCCTATAAGAGATTTCCAATCAGCAATAAAACTTTGTTCCCTCGTTTCATAGAAAAGAAGGAAAGGAATCTGCACTGTATAAGGATGGATCCCAACCAGGCTGTCTCAAATACCTAGTGTCTGTATGAGCTTGACCTACTGTGTGTTTGACATTTCTGCTTCTCTTTGACTCTCACATATTTACATACTTTAATCCTTAAATCAACCAGGAGATAAACAAATGAAAATAATTTCATAGACTTCCATCGCTCCCCAATATAGCTGAAACAACCATACATTTTTTTTCATAGAATATTAACGAGAAAACTAATAGTGTCGTACACAACAATATACTAAGGCCATGGTTGCTCAACCATAGGTTATTGAATAAACTACATTAGGGGTTAAAACACTACATTAAGCCATAAAACATGATCTACAAAATACAGTGGCTATGCAGTGTTCTAAGGCTAAGCCCAAACCAAAGAAAGTACACTATGACTTATATGATGTGTGAACTTATCATCTTTTTTGGGTTGTGGGGAACAGAAGAGTTGGATTCCTTGCAATTGGTCTACTGCATCTGATTATCTCAACCTCTTTTTTCTCTGTAGGTTTCCTATTCCCTGAGAATTTATGTTCTATGTTTTCTAAAGCAGGACTGCTAATGCTGATTCCTACCTCCCCAAATCAAGTTAAAAAATAGTATCCAAGGACAGCCAACATATTTGACATTTCAGGCAAAAATCCCAGACACAATAATTTTTGTACCTTTTCTTGCTGTCCCAAATTAGCTAACTGAGGTGATTGCTGGAAGCCATGGGTTTTTTTCCCTCTAAGGGCCATTTAAGAGTTGCAGTGTTTATTTTTAGTGAAGCTTGAGCTGCCTGCTAATTGCTCTTGGTTAGTCCACAAATAGCCAAACCAACCTTCTGCATCTGGCAGAAATTCACAATCCAGTACTGTTCATCTCAGTTCAAATTTGTTTGCTGGGACTGCTAGGCTACTTTTTAATGATTGCATAAGCGCAGATGCAAGCTAATTTCTTGGTCTAATGTTGTCAGCAATGATATCACTCTTCCTTTGAGGACAAAAAGGGCAGACATTCTTCACAGCTTGTCTCCAGACAGTTACATTTTCCCACTCATTATGTGCTATTCCAGATGATGGCTTCCAGTTGTTACGTTCTTATGTCAGCAGAACCATCCAATTCTACTCAGATGAAATCTGCAGTATTTTTCAGCACCAAGAGAAGGGGCATGCAACCCTGTGTTTTTGTCCACTTTAAAAATGGGGTTTTTGAGATTAGTATAAAAATAATTTTAGCTTCATTTTTAATAAAAGAAAAAAGGGTGTGTGTGTGTGTGTGTGTGTATGTGTGTAAGACAGAGAAGAGAGATTTTTCAAGTGATCATCAATTCTTACATTGATTTAGCTGCAAATGCCAGAAGATTTGTTTATATCCTTACGATTTATATTGACTGCTTCCTAATATGATTTGATTGCTTATTTGTAACCTATGACTATCATTAAGTGTTGTACCTTATGATTCTTGATGAATGTATCTTTTCATTTATGTACACTGAGAGCATATGCACTAAGACAAATTCCTTGTGTATCCAATCACACTAGGCCAATAAAGAATTCTATTCTATTCTATTCTATTCTATTCTATTCTATTCTATTCTATTCTATTCTATTCTATTCTATTCTATTCTATTCTATCTTACTGAACTGTAGCAATTACAAGAAATAAATAATAAAGAATACCCTTTCTAGATATAGAGTTGCTATAATTATTCTTGAGAGAAATGAAATATCCAAAGTGTTGGAAACATTAGCGCTGACCCAGTTGGTTCATTTCATGTGCCATTTAGTAAGAACAGTTAATCCAGGGGTGTCAAACTCACAGTCTCAGGTTTTTGTCAAGTGACGTATCACAACTTCCCCCCCTTCACTAAACTGGAGGTGGGCGTGGCCAGTGCATGACAAATCTGTCCCGTGGGCCGCAAGTTTGATACCCCTGAGTTAATCCATTCATGGAAGAGCTGCCAACAGGAAGGAATTATTTTCTCATTTAAAAGGGCTGAAAAGACGCTACAGGCAACTTCCTTTATATAGTCATACACAATAATTGCAAACAAAAATGGAACCTCGGGTACCACATCTGAGATATGCACACTCTTTGCAATGGCCAGGTCATTTGCCAAATAACACTTTTAAGAATGCAAAAATACTTTCTCCAACCTATTGGGAGAGACTATGTAGGTAAGAGATTTATTGCAGAATCCTGCATAAATATATATTTTCATCAATAAATTTTAGAAAAATAGATACAGTAAGTGGGAGAATAAATGAATTCTATTCAAATTCAATAAGGGGAAAAATTCTAATTCTTTGCTTCAATCATGCTGTGACATACACCAATTTCCATTAGGTTACTGTCTCCTTGAGGTGTTGAATGACATTTGCTATCATCCAATGAGCATGGCAATTTACCTTCATGGTGCAGAGCCTGGATAGCTGCAGGACCATCTTTCTCCAATTGTGTCTTCTCAGATCTAGTAAAGTTGACATGCTTCAACTCCCATTGATAAAATGTCATCTTACGGAATCTTGGAGACATGTCTTCTCTTTGACCACCTTCGCCCTTTAAAACACTATTCCTGCTGAGGTTCACATAGCAGAGTAGATGTTTAATTCTTTTCCACTTATAGTGCTTTTTTTTCTGTATATAGTAGTTTGATATTCTTATTTGTTCTCTTGTTTATTTATTTGCTTTGTTTTAATGTTATCATGTATGACACATTACCTAGAGTTTCTTCAGTAAGTGAGGTGGCTTATAAACTCTTTAAGTAAAGAAAAGTATGTTTGGAGTACATCATTTGGGAACAGTTGGAATAAATTGAAGTTCCTAAAGAAGAGTCTGAATTATAATCTTGCACCTTACTAGATGTAGTTAATAGCACCAAAGTTAAATGGTGTTAAAAAAAACAATTGACTTGGCTTCTGTATTTAATAGACTACAAGCATAGGAATATGTTTGACTAATTATGACAAATAGAATAGTGATTTGTTTGACTTGCAAGGTTTTCTTTCATGCATAAAATGTATGGAGATATGCCTTGCATGTTTTTATGTCACGTGACATTATATATATAGTATGTTCCATGTTTCCCTGAAAATAAGCTCTCCCCTGAAAATATTTAAACGCATGCGCAGCTGGTCCCCACCATTTCCTCTGTTTAGGGTTAGGGAGTCAGAGCTGGAAATCAGGTAATACAGGAAGAGGAGCCCCGTCTTGCTTCATGTGCCCCAAAATAATAAGACCTCCCCGAAAATAAGGCCAAGCGCTTATTTCAGGGTTCAAAAAAAATTAAGACAGGGTCTTATTTTCAGGGAAACATGGTATATATGAGAGTGCCCTTAAATGCAACTATATTCTTGAAGTTAACACATGTATTACTAAATCATGGTTTTTAGCTTTATAGATGAATGCTCCCATTGACTCAGAATTGGATTACAGAAAAATCAAAAGCTGCTTTGGGTTAAAATGGTTGGGCCTTTTCACTTATTTGCAAATTAATTACAAGATAGTTTGAATTACATTTTAAGCACCTAAGAATTGGTTCACTTCAGATTTGTAAGACCTCTAGGAAGTATTAACCAACATTTTAAATCAAAGTACAAAGGCTTAGTAGAAATGGAGTCAGTTTGGAAGTATCACATGATTAATAAGTAGCTTATCCAGACTTTGCAGGAATGAGGAGATGGGTGGATAAAAGGAAATAAACATTCACAGTTTAATTATTAAATGTCTTCAAACAGCATAAAGGATGATTTTGATTAAAGAACCTTCATTCTAATCTTGATATTAAAGAAATTTTAAAAATTTCTAACAACGATGGCATTAGACTATAATCAGTTTCAAAAATAGGCAGTAAATGACTTCAGTCATTCTTGTTAAAGTATAAATACCAGTGAACATCATAGTTGGATAATGTTAATGTCTGGTTGACAACATGACTATAATTGTCAACTTGATAAGGAGCTGATCATCTTATCTTTAACATTCTTTTCATTAAGAGGTCATTGTTCCTTTGATTCTCTGAAGTGCAACTATTCCTGATCTTTCCAAAAAAGTTTTCATCAAACTATATTAATAACTTTGACCTCACTCATGGTTTTAAGCTAGTAGCATTGTGGCATTGAAAAAGCAATTCCAAACATTGGTATTTTGTTCTCTCTCCCTGTCTTTTGTCATTTGGAATCTCAGATTCATAATAGAACACTTCTTTCTCCAATGAAGAAAGAATATCACTTCATTTTGATTATTTTTATACTAAGATTTAAAATAGTTTTCATGCCATAAACAGACACAAAATAACAGGCGGCCATACCTGTTCTCACAACAAATTCTGATGCATCTCTACTTTCAATGACCACAAGCAGAAACAGTATCTTGAAAATTTAGGTATAAAATGTGAGTTGATTAGAAGCCAATATGAAAGATGTAGCAGAAGAAATCCACACACCACTGGTTTCTATTATATACTCGTTGGCACAATAATTATAGGGATTACTGCTTTTTTTAACCCATTGTGTTTTTGTGTAGCAGTATATATTCAGCATTCTAAATATTGTATTTGTCCTTGAGTCTTTACTACAACACAAAACATCAGAATTCCTAAATCAAATAACAAAAATACTTTAAAATTGAAATAGGCATATCAATTTATGATACCGTATTAATAATAATTTTCATAGTAGTAGCAAAAGTCAGATTTGGTCTGTTTTAGACTCTGCAAACTTTGTATTCTTTAAAATTTTCTAGATAATGCCTAATTGAAAAGCACCTTGTCTCCACTTCACCTATGACAAGGAGTAGGCATTCAAATCAACTACTATGAAATGAATTGGTAATATCTACAATTAAAAATTAATATAAGAAGAGAATGGATACATCACTAAAAGATTTGAATACTGCATCAAGTTTTGGTATCCACAATGTAAAATAGATGTTGAGACTCTAGAAAAAGTACAGGGAAGAGCAACAAAGTTGATTAGGGGACTGGAGGCTAAAACATAGAATGGTTGCTGGAATTGGGTATGTCTAGTTTAATGATAAGAAGAACTAGGTGTGATATGAAAGCAATGTTCCAATACCTCAAGAAGAAGAGGGAGTCAAGCTATTCTCCAAAGCACCTGAAGGCAAGATAAGAAGCAATGGATGGAAACTAATCAAGGAGGGAAGCAACCTAGAACTAAGGAAAAATTTCCTGACAGTTAAAACAATTAATCAGTGAAACAACTTACCTCCAGAAGTTGTGAATGCTCCAACACTGAAAATTTTTAAGAAGAGATTGGACAACCATTTGTCTGAAATAGTATAGGGTTTTCTGCCTGAACAGGGGCTGGACTAGAAGACCTCCAAAGTCCTTTCTAACTCCATTATTCTGTTCTCTTCACGTTTATTTTCCAGATTGAGAAAATATTGGTTAGTAATCAAGGTGTGAGCTATTTCTGTTTTCTCTTATATATTCTAATATACCAGATACATAACTTTTATACAAGCTCAACAGTAAAAACGTATTAAAAGTCTAAAGACGAGCAGACCAGTGGTGGGTTGCCTCCGGTTCGGACCCGGTAGTAAAAGTGGCGGGAGGCTCCGCCCACTGACCCGAATGTCATCAGAAGTGATCTGCACATGCGAGCACAATGCCAACCGGTAGTAAAGGTAAGTAGAACCCACCCCTGGAGCAGACTATGCTGGTGGATAACAATTTGAAATAAGCCAGGTATTAGCTATTACCATCTGAAGGGGTACAACAAATATTTAAGGTCAGTATAAAACATTAACACTATACAGATTTCAGGTGCAATTCATTTCCTTTCACATAAAGAGAAGCAGTGGTCAGCAGAGGAGTCATTTCTGTGTAATTAGCGTTATTAACACTCAATCTCTGTAGTGTCAGATATGGAACTAACTTCCATTTTCTAAGAGCATGTTTAACTCAGTTAATTCTTAACTAATTAATTCTTAATTAACTCAGTTAATTCTTTTTTTTTGTAGTGATGCATGGAGAATAAAACTGTACTTCTTTTCCATTGATTTGAAAGCTATTTTGGAACAGCCTGTCATTTTCTACTTTAGGATATTCCAGTATGAGTAACTTCCAAGATCTACACACAGTCCTCAAGACTTTCTGTTTTATATTTTGTTTATACAATGTCTTTACAATAAATTTGCTCATAATAAGGAAAAATGCCTTGTTAAAGGTGAGCTAACAATACATGAATTAGTCATCTGTCCATACAGTAATATAACATTTACAAATGTATAATTTAATAATTTAGGCCTGTAGCATTTTCATAAATACAGCTAAACTCTGCCCTGTACTACACAGAGAAAAATATGAATTTGTATTGAATTACATATCATATGTATTCATATGAAATATGAATATGGGTTTTTCTTTGCATTGAATCCAAAGCCTTTTCAAAGGCAGAAGAATGGCAGTTTATTGATTTGTAAAAGTTCCAAAAACAGCTGGATCCTGAACTCATCCACTGACATCTATAATGGGAATCAGTTTTGGTATAAAATTGCAGAAAAGTGTTTCCTGACCATCAGAAATCAGGTTAATGAAAAATGCAAGTATTATATTTCAAGAATGTCAGTCAAGGAATCTGATATTATGCCAGAGACTATATTTAGCATTGCTGATTTGTTTGTTTTTTTAAAAAAATCTTTTTAAAAAAGCCTGCAAAAGTCATCTTAGTGACGCAGTGATATTGCAAAAGAGGAGGGGCCAATTTTTTTCCTTCGATTTTTTAGAGGTAGGGGTTTTAAAAATTATCTTGAAATAGAGACTAAGAGATCTACTATAAGCATAAAAATGCATACGTGAACATAATACAAAAAGCAGTTCACTACCAAATTATGCTTCCTGGGGCAACAAAACTGGACACTTCAAATAATCTGCAAGCTATTTTGCACTGGTATATTGTACTTTTCTTCTGAATGTCAGTCATGCAAACATTTAGGCACCCTTGATCTAGTTGCATATTTTGAATGAATCCCTAAGTAACAAAAGTTGATATAAGACATAGAATTAGGGTTAAGAAGATTTTTTTCACTCTCACTAGTTGCAGAACTCTTCTTGCCCAGAAACATTCTTATTAAAATGTAAATTTTAAATTTTGTTCTATCAACCCAAAGCACTTTGTTACAAAACATTTCAGGTTTATCAAGATTTATTTTTGCATATTTTGTAGTTACTTTTGTGATGGGTTCAGAGAAAAAGTTTTAATCTAACAATTTTTCCATATAGATTGTTATATAAGCAACAATGTTCTGGGCATTCTAGTGTTGATATTAACTAAACATTTCAGCAGGTGATTTGTAATGTTTGTGGGTTCTGTTTTGCAGATTTAGTTAATTTTCAGGTGAGTCTAACGTTGTCTTCCAAGTTTTCAATTGATTTCAACAGTTCCATGTAACTTCTATTTTTTAACAAAGTTTCTCAAGTTGAAACTAGTTTTTGCTAGTTGGAAGCATTTAGATATTTTCATAGCCTTTCTCTGTTTTGTAAGAATGAATGATCTTCATTTTTAAATGTTCAGCTGCTTAGAGAAGCTTATGGGTGTTAAAAGTAGGCAGAACAACAATCACAGCCTGAAAGATTAGAAGGGTCAAGGTGTTTATTCGCAAGTAGAATTGTCTTTACCTGGCTAATTAGCTTAACTAGTCTATAATCTTTTGGGACCTTATTAATAGCTTTAGAGTATTAAAAACGATGTCCATATTTCCACATTTGTTATATGCTTAAAGTTTAAGTAACAGCCGAAAGTAACAGCATGAAATTTGATAAAATTAACAAATTCATCACCCATAAAATAAACAAACAAAATAAATTGCATGCACACAAAAAATTAAACAAATTGCCTGCACAGCTATGGGATCAAGAATATCTGGTTTGATATTATAAAAAAGATCTTGCAATAGTGCTTGTTCATAACTTGAATATCACCCAGCAATCTAATGCAGTTCGAAAGGCAAGTGCAGTTAGGATGTTTCACAAGTATAATTTGGAAATCACAGGTAGTAATGTTTCCATTTTATTCCATTTTTGGCATTTCTTGTAGATCATTAGGTCTAGTCTGGGTTCATATTTTCAGAGAAATTGGATCAGGTTCAGAGGAGGCTTACAAGGATGATAATGGACCTAGACACAAAAGCCTATGAAGACAGGTTGAAAGAACTAAAAATTTGAGAAAAATCTACTAACAGATGATATTATAGAGGACTCTCTAAATCACTGACAGTATAAAGATAATCTAGATCTGTTTCTCGTGTTCTCTTGTTCCAGAGTAAATGAAACAATGGGTTTAAATACAGGGGTGGGTTGCTACCAGTTCGCCCCAGTTTGGGCAAACCGGTAGTGGCGGCAGTGGGAGGCTCCGCCCACCCGCCCAGATGCCATCAAAAATACTGCTCCCAATAGCGAACTGGTAGCATCAGGATTTGAATCCCACTACTGCTTAAATTATGGAGCGGTAGATCCTAAGTGAATTTCATAAAAGAAAAAGTTCCTAAGATTAAGTGTAGACAAGTACAACGTTCGTCATCAACCATTATGTAAACATAATAAATGCATAAATAAAACGGTGGCTTTCCTTCTAAAAGACACCAAATGAAATTTGTCAAAGGTGGTTATTTTCCATATCTGCCATGAGTAGGAATCATTTTTGGGTCTATGACACCAAACGCAACAGGGAGAATATAAGCAGGTAATACCATACCCAAAGTCTTTTCTCTCCTTTTACAGTTTTACTCATCTTGAAGCTTTCAAGCAGTTCTTCCACAAATCATTCACACTTTAGTGAGCACCCGAGGAGTTTATTGCAGTGCGCTCTACATAGCATGGGCCCAGATTATTTGTGGAACCCCTTCTCCCAGGTTATTTCAGCCATTCCACTATATCCAACAGGAGAGGCTCTCTCCATGTCCCTTTAGTTAAAGAATGCCATCTTAATGAAACCTACAAAGCACTTGAACTCTGAAGTACCATGCTTCCTGAGATTAGATTATCCTAAGGTGACCAGACGTCCCGCTTTTGGCGGGACAGTCCCGATTTTTAGCAATTTGTCCCGCGTCCCGCGGCGTTTCAAAAAAGTCCCGATTTTTCATTCTCCCTCCTGAGTCCCGCTGCCTCTTGAGCCCCAGCTGATGGCTAGAAGAAAAAAAAAACTGTTTAAACTCTTGCCCGGGGCTTCAAAGGGCCGCCCTACAGGCAATCAGTGTAAAGAGTTCCTGAAGTAGTTTTTTTCCCCCTAGCTAAGCTGCAGAAACGAAACCGAAACCAGGATCTTTGGTGCAACGTGACAAAATGAGGCAGAGAGAGATTTATTTTTATTTTTATTTTTCCTCCCCAAAAGAGGTAGGTGAAAAACTGCAAACAATGGGAAATTTAGGAGGAGAGTTCAAGATTTTAAAACACAAAAGAAAAAAAAGCTGTATTTAACTAGGGAATTGTAATAATTGAGATACTATTAATTGTATATTGTATTGAAAGCAGAAATGGTTAAATTGTGGTTCTGAGGAATATATGGGGGAAATTATTTGGTTTATTATTATTGGTAAATATAATTAATGGATTTGTAAGAAATTGGATTGCATGGAAATAATTGGAATATTCATGTTCATATTGATTAATATACAAAAAAGATAGTTTTATAACTAATTGATTTATATTAAAATGTTGAATTTGTTTTAAACAACTGTATTACATAATTACATAATTAAACAATGTGAGGATGGATATAAAAATAGATGACAATGGGAAGGGGTATAATATAGAATAGAAGGGAAAAATTGAATTTGATTAAGATTAGAGATGAGGATGAAGGGTAATATTGGTTTTTTTTAAAAAATAGATGAGGAATAAATATGGCAAAAAGGAAATATAGAAATTGTAAATTTAATTGAAGTGACTAAACACTGTTTAAATTTGTGAACGGGCCAAATACTCTGTTCAAAGAAAATAAATTGTATGTTTGTATGTGTGTTTCTAATTACTGCTATTTATTCATATTTGTTCTCTTTTATTCTTTAAAGTTTAACCATTCATTCTTTATCTTAATATCTTTATATTTTTGGGGGGTTGGCTTTCTTCCCTTTCATCTTTTTTATTGTACAGCAATCTTTCTCCTCAAACCTACCACCTTTCTCTTTTCTTTCCTTCTTACTTTCTCTTCCCGCCCTCTTCTTCTCCTCCCTACTTCCTCTTCCTTTCTCCTTCTCCTCCTCTCTTCCTCCCCCTCTTACCCTCACTCCTACTCTAATTTCCCTTCCCTTCCTTCATCCCTCTCTATTGCTCTATCCTTTTATGCATATGGACTACTCAGAGGGCTGAAAAAGTTATTTTTGACTGGTCCTCGCACTTTTGACCAGTCCTCGAACTTACGACTGTCCTCACATTTTACGTTTTTTGCCCAGTCTTATCACCATGGTGAAGAGAAGCAGTTGTGAAATGAGTGACATGGTTGTTAAGGATGCTGCATGGGCATAAATGTGAGGATGGTCGTAAGTGTGAGGACCAGTCAAAAGTGCGAGGACCTGTCAGAAATGACTTTTTTCAGCCCTCTGGTTAGTCCTTTTGTGCATATGGACTACTCAGAGGGCTGAAAAAGTTATTTTTGACTGGTCCTCACACTTTTGACCAGTCCTCGAACTTACGACTGTCCTCACATTTTACGTTTTTGCCCTATCTTGTCACCATGGTGAAGAGAAGCAGTTGTGAAATGAGTGACATGGTTGTTAAGAATACTGCACGGGCATAAATGTGAGGATGGTCATAAGTGTGAGGACCAGTCAAAAGTGTGAGGACCTGTCAGAAATGACTTTTCAGCCCTCTGAGTAGTCCCTATACATATAGCCATGGCCACCCGGTCACATGACCAGCTAGCCACGCCCACCCAGTCACATGGCCTCCAAGCCACGCCCACACAATAAGTCACGCCCACAATGGTGTCCTTCTTACCAATGTTAAAATCTGTTCACCTTACCCTATACACATAGCCATGGCCACCCGGTCACATGACCAGCTAGCCACGCCCACCCAGTCACATGACCAGATAGCCACGCCCACCCAGTCACATGACCAGATAGCCACGCCCACAAAATAAGCCACGCCCACAATGTCCCTCTTTACCAATGTTAAAATCTGGTCACCTTAGATTATCCCCAAGCCTGCCAGTCTTACAAAGCATTGAAGACCTGGATGTGGTTTACCTTTGACATCTATTGTAGATTTTTGTTTTGTTGATTTTTAAAAATTGTTTTTAATTTGCTGTGAATCACCCATAGTCTCATCTGCTAGATGGGTGTCATTATAAATTGATATAATAAAATAAATAAGCATCTCACAAATACAGAATTGATGAGAAGCATAAAGTATGGTTCCAAATGGGCAGAAATATTTATCTATTAAACCTCCTCCCACATTCCAGATGCTTTATGCCATTTCATAAATATTCTGACAGCAAGCCCAATACATTTGGGACAATTGGCAAAAGCATGGTAGTTTTGTGTTAGCACATATGCCAGTCACCATGTTGCTCATCTGATCTATAACATGAAAGTGTTCAAAAATAAATGGTATGACAAAGGCAAAAGTGTAAATACATATTTATAGATTGCATAACCCCATAGATTCAAAAATATTCATAAAAGCAAATTAAATGTATAAAAACACATATGATGTTCCAAAATAAAATTAGCCACATAGAATGCTGGGATTTTTTTATACCTTTCTTTAGTAAAGGTGATATGCAGGGGTGAAATCCTCTGAAGTCTGCTACCGGTTCTGTGAATCTGCTACTGAGCAGACTCAATACTGCTGAATCTGCTACTTTGTGCGCATGTGCACCCGCGCAATACTAAAAAAGGAACATTTTGAAGCCTTCTGAGTCTGCAAAGGTAAATAGAACAGCAAGGGGGGGAATCCCCTGTGCCACACGATTTAGATTAGCTAGAAAGTAGGAAATCCAACGATTCTAACTAATATAAATCGCACATCACAGCTGATCGTCGCCCAGGAGATCGTTGGAAATAGCATTTTTTACCACCAGTTTGCCCGAACCGGTAGCATTTCACCCCGGTGATATGTTTGAAAATACTTGGGTCTCAAGTGTTACCAAAACTAGCTTCCTCTGAATATACAAACAACTGCAGCTTTGACGTGCATTGCAAACCAACTGGAAAGAATCACATTGGGAAGGTTAGATTATGCTGCACGTAGCTATAGTGGTTTACAGAAGTGGTCCAGTCTTTTGGCTTCTGGGGAAGGAAATGTAAATGTTATTCCAAAATTTCTGAAAATATTTTTAAAAGCAGCTAAATAATTCTGCCTTCCAATGAAAGCCAAAGACATGGTATCTAAGGCATCTGGTCAACATTGCTAATGTTTCATTTCACATTTGGTTATATGAATACTGGTAAGTACATATTCTCACTCTGTGGAAGAAATAATGAAACGACTTTGTGGAATTAAATTACAGTATTAAAAGTGTTAGTTAAAGATCAGTATTAATTATTAGTTATGCATGGAAGGAAGATTCCCATATTGCAGAGTTTTCAATATAATTAAATAAAATAAAATAAAATAATAATATTGAATGATAATTGCATAAGATGGAATGATATAGCTAACATAGACTGTGAGTTCAAGTTCTGCCTTAGCCATGAAAGCTAGCTGAGTGGTTTTGTGTCAGTCACTGTCTCAGCCAAATTCACCTCACAGGGTTGTTGTTGTGGTAAAAATAGTAGGAAGAAAGTGTGTTGGATATGTTTGCCATCTTGAGTTATTTGTAAACATAATAAAGGTAGGATACAAATAAGTAAATAAATAAATAAACACGTAAATAAAAATTACCTTTCTTCTCCTAACCTCTTTTGCACTGTTCTCCTCCTATTGCCTCTTTTGCTTATGAAACTTTTTTTTTTTCAATTAGAATTATTCTATCCCTTCAGGATACAAATGTTCCAGCTTTGGTAAATCTATTTCCTTTTGCAATGATTTCTGATTCAATTTAGTTCACTTCCTGTGGTCATGTTTGGGGGAAAAGATTGGTGGCTTCAGCTTGAGAAGATGTATGGATCATAATAAAAGTGATCCTAAAAGAACTGCAGAGTAATGCTGAAGAGTTTACCGTGCAATTATGTATTATAAAGAAAAGTCACTTAAATTTACAATTGCAACTCTAAGGCACCGTAAAACAGCAAGTGGATTGTAAATCATTTTCTGTCCTAGGAATCTCTCAGCATGAACTGTTCTTGCTAGAACGAACATTGTCTTACCTGAATGTTCCTTTTCGGAGTACTGCGACTGCAGTCCATAGCTGGGTTTCTTCATCATCAGTTCCTTTTTGACTGGGTGATCTTTAAGAATATCTCTCTCTTCATCCTGTGGCCACGCCCCCTGCTCCCATGATGCACCAGTCTTTGAACGAAGGCGCGACCACCTAAAACAGTCCAAGAAACTCAACGGGTCGACAACATCAACAAATTCAGACCGGCCCAGACACCAGTAGACCGTTAACATCAAGGAGACAAAAAAACCAAGGGAGGGGATGGACTGCAGTCGCAGTACTCCGAAAAGGAACATTCAGGTAAGACAATGTTCGTTTTCCAGAGTACTGCTCCTGCAGTCCATAGCTGGGATATACCCAAGCTCAGAAAAAAACAAGGGTGGGAAACTAAGGACCCCCGGCGTCCTGCGTCACCAGAACACTCTGCAGGACATGACGGCCAAAGGAAGCCTCAGCCGAGGCAAATGAATCCACCCTATAATGTCTGATGAAAGGTGTCACCGAGGACCAGGTGGCAGCCCGGCAGATGTCCGAAACAGATGCCTGAGTGGCCCAAGCAGCTGATGTTGCCGCACTACGAGTAGAGTGAGGCAAAATCCCAGCTGGGACCTGCCTGGCCTGGCGCTCATAAGCAGTGGAGATGCACGCCTTAATCCACCTGCCCATGGTCGATGGAGATATTTTTTGGCCCAAAGATCTTGGATGGAAAGATATCAAAAGGGCTTCCGTTTTCCGGAACGACTCAGTCCTGCGAATATAACGCCGGAGAGCCCTGCGCACGTCAAGAGTGTGCCAATCTCTCTCACGTTGGTGCCTGGGCGACGGGCAGAAGTCGGGAAGGATTAATTCCTGAGCGCAATGGAAGTAAGAGTTCACTTTCGGCAAGAAGGCCGGGTCCAGGCGAAGAACAACAGTATTAGCGTGGAAAATACACAAGTCGTTCCGGATCGACAGAGCTGAAAGTTCGGATATCCGTCTGGCGGATGTGATCGCCAAGAGGAAAGCGACCTTATAGGACAAGTACTTAAGAGACACAGAGCCCAACGGTTCGAAAGGGGGACTCATGAGCGCTTGAAGAACCAGGGAAAGGTCCCAGGTTGGGTACCGACGAACTGGAGGCGGACGTAAGTTCATAGCCCCATGCAAGAATTCTCTGAGTTGGGGGTGCTGAGAGAGAGACGAGTAAGGTGGGCAGCGAACGACAGTGGACAAAGAAGCAGTCTATCGACGAAGGGTAGACGGCGACAAGCCCTTGTCCAGGCCCGATTGTAAGAAGCAGAGGATGTCAACGACCTGAGCCGATGTAGGATCCACTAAGTTGTCAGCACACCAGACGCAGAAAGCCCGCCACGAGGCCTTGTATATGCGCGATGTCGAAGGTCTGCGAGACGCCTGTATAGTGGTTATGACAGAGTCGGGCAGCCGGTCCTTGCGCAGGATGACCCGCTCAAACGCCAAACGGCCAATTGGAGCCATCCTGGATCTGGGTGGAACACCGCTCCTTGGCGTAGAGAGAGACGGTTCGGTGGAATCTCCCACGGGGGAAGTATGGACAGGGCCACTAGGTCGGCATACCACGGTCGACGAGGCGAATTGGGAGCCACCAGCAGAATCTCTGCCTGTTCTTCCAACAACTTTCGAATGACTTGAGGAATCAACGGAAGTGGAGGGAAGGCGTACAGGAGGCCGGGAGGCCAGCGGCACCGTAGTGCGTTGTGGTCCTCTGCCATCTGAGTCGGATATCGCGTCACAAACCTGGGAAGTTGGGCGTTCGCCGGGCTGGCGAATAGGTCCACCACAGGCCGGCCGAAGATGGTGACAGCCTCCTGAAAAATCTCGGGATCCAGTTGCCATTCCGACTGATCTAACAGCTGCCTGCTGAGCCAGTCTGCTCTGACATTGTCCACGCCGGAGATGTGATCGGCCTTCAGAGACAGAACGTGACCCTCGGCCCAAGAGAACAGCTTCTCTGCTTCCAGCATCAGGTCCCTCGACCTCGTGCCCCCCTCCTTGTTTATATGGGCCTTGGCGGAGATATTGTCCGTGAGGACAAGAACGTGTTGGCCCTGAAGCAGGGACTGAAAATGATAGAGGGCCAGGCGAATTGCCCTCAGCTCCAAGATGTTGATGCTCAACGTTTGCTCCGAAGGTGACCAGCAGCCCTGTACCATCTGATCGTCGAGATGAGCTCCCCAGCCCAGGAGACTGGCATCCGAGGTCAGAGTCAGCCGGTCCGGGAGGAGGAACTGCGTGCCGAGACGGAGGTTGGGACCCATCCACCAGTTGAGGGACATGGAAATCTGAGGGGGAAGAGAGACCCTGTGGAGAGAGTCGCTGCGACCCGTGCGTTGAAAAGGCAGCAGGAACCACTGCAACGGCCTCGTGTGTCTGCGCGCCCATGGCACTATCGAGAAGCACGAGACCATTTTCCCCAATAACTGGGATAGATGTAGTAGAGGAACAGTCCGCTTGGATTGAATGAGCCGAATCAGATTGCGAATGCTTTCCGCCCTGTCCGTGGATAGGGAGACCTGGCCCCGAACGGAGTCGATTACTGCTCCCAAGTGTTGGAGAACAGTGGTCGGGTGCAGATGGCTCTTTGGGAAATTGATCGAAAACCCGTGGTCCTGAAAGGAGCCGATGACATGGGCCAGGTCCTGAGATGCTTGGCTTCTGGAGGAGGACAGGACCAGAACGTCATCCAGATAGCACAAGACCCTTACAGGCAACATCCGGAGAGCAGCCGCCACTACCGCTACCAGTTTTGTGAAAGTCCTTGGAGCTGATGACAAGCCGAAGGGCATTGCACAATACTGATAATGGTCCTCCCCAAGTTGGAAACGCAAGTACTGGCGATGGGCCAGGAGGACCGGAACGTGCAGATACGCCTCCCTGAGATCGACAGACTGTAGTAGGTCGCCTCGTCTCACTCCAGCGAGGATGGATCCCAGGGAGTGCATCTTGAATCTGCGGTAGTGGACCGACAGATTCAGCTGCTTCAAATTCAAGATGGCTCTCCAACCCCCGGAATGTTTGGGGACCAAAAAGAGAGTTGAATAGAAGCCCTTGCCCCGCTGATCCAGAGGAACAGGTTCTATTGCTCGGATAAGGAGTAGATGGAGGACCTCCTTCCGCAAGAGGGCCGCCTTGTCGGGAGACAGGTGGGTCGGACAGCTGACGTGGCGAATCGGAGGGCGTCCCAGAAACTCGATGGCCAGACCCTGAGATACTGTCCGAAGAACCCAGGTATCCTTGGTCGAGCGTTCCCATTGGTGACTGAAAAGTTGTAGCCATCCGCCAATGGGATCCTGCAGGCTGTAGTCATTTGCCTCGACGGGACTGGCGGAAGCCGGCTCCACGGAAGGGGCGTCTGGAGCCGCTGGCTCTGGACCTGTCCCTAAAGCGCTGTCTGTCCGATGATCTGTCGGTCCCAGGAAAGAAACTGCGCTGAGAGTAGGGGCCCCCCGACCCCGACGAGGCCCGAAAGGGCTGACGTTGGGAATAGGGTGCGTAGCGCCTTTCCGGTCTGCGGTATGAAGACGTGGGCATCACTTTCCTTTTATCTTTGTCCTCGATCAAGACAGGATCGAGAGCAGGGCCAAAGAGGTTCGGGGCCTTAAAAGGGCCCGCCGCCAACTTCCACTTTGCTTTGGCATCAGCTCTCCAATTTCTGAGCCAAAACAGTCTGCGAGATGTGACAGACGAGGCCAAGGCCCTTGAGGCAAACTTCACGGAGTTTAATGAGGCATCCGCCGAATATTCGGTGGCAGCCACAATTTTATTTATATCTTGGTGAAGACATGTGTCTTCCGGCAGGAGTCTCTCTTGAAGTTGCCTCAACCAAAGCAACGTGGCTCTATTAAAGAACGACGTAGCAGTCGCTGTCCTAATTGTCCAAGCAAGAGATTGATGCTCCTTACGAAAGGAGAGTTCAGACTTTCTGTCCTCTGATTTAAGAACATCCAAGGCGTCCGAGGACAAGAGGGAAGAAGAGGAAAGACTCGCAATCGGGGAGTCAACCACAGGTAATGATAATAAAGAGTCTAATTCCGGAGCCCCACAATATAGCTTTTTGTCTAGGCTAGTAGGACCCATCAGAGAGCCCGGTTGAGACCAGGGGGACTGTAGAACATCAGTAAAAAGTTGTGGGCATGGAATAAAGTCTTTCCCCAGCTTGGATGACGAAAACAAGGCCTCATGAGGCGCTGAGGAAGTAGAAGGTTCAGCAGACGGGACACCCATATTAGTGATCTGTCTGGCTTTATGTAGCAATGATTTAAACAGCGAGGGCCGAAATAAGCCGGAAAAGGCCGGGGTGTCCGGAGCCAGGCCTTCGTCCTCTGAGAACTCCAATTCCTCAGGCAGCTCCTCCTCCTGTTCAGAGTCCTCAGGAGAGACTTGAGCCATCCGGGATGGAGACTTGGAACGACCAGGAGCAACAGAGTAAGAAGTATTGGACGGAGCTGGAAGAGGTCGCTGAAGGATAGACTGTTGAAGGCCGGCAGCCAAGATGGAGGAGAAAGCATTGGACAACGCTGCCTGGAGGTCCACCTGGGGAGTCAACATCTGTCCGTCTGGACCCCTAAGTCCGGCAGCAGTAGGAGTAAAAGTCGCCTCAGCCCGACGAGAAGATTGAGCAAGAGGTTCAGCAAGCCCCACAGCCGAAACATCTGGTAAGGACATGGAGGTCCTTTTGGATAGGCCGCGAGGAAGCCCAGGTGGCACCTGAGAAGTGGAGACGTCACGATCCGGAGCGAGCGCTGTATCCAGGCCAGAAGCAGTCTCAGGGGTCAAAGATGAGTGACCATGAGGTGGTAACAGCTGGCTGGATGCGAAGACAGAAGCAGCGGTGGCCTGCCTGGCCCTATCATATTGCTTCTCAAGCGCTCTATGCCGGCGCTGAGCGTCTTTCTCTGCCGCTGATGAGGGTCTGTGCTGTTGAGACTCCGTAGAAGCGGCAGCAGAGCGTCCTCATGACTTCGATTTGTGCTTGGCCGGGGCCCTGGGTGGACTGGGCTCCCGCTCCGAGTCAGAAGACAAAAAAGAGTCCGCCATAACAGGGGCTAAGTCACTAGATATGCAAAAAAAACTTCTTATTCTTATTTCTTTCTTTTTTTTTTGTTTTTTATTTAGTAACTATTATTATTAGTATTTCTTTTTTTTCTTTTTTTCTTTTTTTTTTATGAAAACAACAATGGTAACTATATACAAGAGTCACAGGCCGCCTCGTATGATGAGGGGGACAGCAGAGAATAAGGAGGCTTGGCGCAAGGAAACCTAGAAGCCCCCAACAGACTGGGCTTATAACCAGGTAAAGTCAGCCTCTGACCCCAGCACACAGGGATAGCAGTGAGGCAGTCCAGATACTAGGTGTGCTCTTAAAAACCGCCAAAGGGAGAAAAAAACAAACCAGCACACTGTCAAGAGGAGCGCCCAGCCGGAGAAACGAGGCAAAATGGCTGACGCAATGAAGGAGGACTCAAAATGGCGCCCGCAGCACTCCGACACACATGGCCCAGCAACGGCGAAATTAGGGCGAGCCTGGACACAAAAGGAGGCTACCACAAATCGCCCTTAGCCCAGCTACATGCCCCAAGGGCGCCGCCCGAAGGTCGGACGCCCAGCACTCTCACCGCTGGCCGCTCGGGCTTGCGAAAGCTCCGCGATCTCCTGCCGATGAAAGGCGCCGTCAATAAAGGAATGCAAGCCGGCTGAGCTAATTAGGCCTCGCTCCAGCAGACAAGGCCGCACACACACATCAGAGCCTGCAGGGCAAACCTTGCAAAGCTCCGGAGCCGCCCCTACGAGAGCCGATGGCAGAAGTCCAAAATAAAGGTGTGGGGGGTGCCTGCGGCGATCCGCAAAGCCAGCACTCACCCCGGCGGCTGAAATAGAGGCCAGGGGACCGCCCCGAAGGGTCGGAACTCCCAGCTGCGGTCTGACGGCCGTCAGAAAACCCCGGGAAGAAACGGACTGGAGCCCCAGCACCGATTTCTAGTCCCTGCAGCTTTGTCCTCTAAGGCTCTCACCGAAAAAAAGAACTAACAAAAATAAATAAAAACCTAACGCCAGAATCTAAGAAAGAAGCAATATTGATCACGAAGAGAGAAAAAACACACCAGTCTTCAGTGACTGAGTGAAAAGACTGGTGCATCATGGGAGCAGGGGGCGTGGCCACAGGACGAAGAGAGAGATATTCTTAAAGATCACCCAGTCAAAAAGGAACTGATGATGAAGAAACCCAGCTATGGACTGCAGGAGCAGTACTCTGGAAAACATGACTGGCAGAGTGAAAGTGTATAATTTTTTTTTATAACTAACTGGTCATACTTGGACCCTATATTATGGATCTGAGGAGCAGTCAACTTTCATCTTTTTGTTTCTCTTTCTCTCATCAAACTGATTTGATTGTCTACTTCATCAACTAAGCCCACCCCATTTTATTAGGCTGCAAATAAAATTATAGATAAAATGGTTTATACTGTACATAAAGGATGTTCTCATATGAATGTACTTCTGTTAATATTTTTAGGCAGTAGGTTTGCCTAAGACAGGGGTGTCAAACTCGATTTAATTGAGGGCTGCATCATGGTTGTGTTTGACCTTGGGGGGCCGAGTTGGACATGGCCAGGGTGGACATGGCCAGCTCAACGTCAATCATGTTGGGGATGCCTGTGGTGGACCAAATGCTCTGCCAGCAAAAATGGGTTTCCAAGCTCCATTTTTGGCTACAACGGCCTCCTGCAACCCTCTGCCAGTGAAAACAGAGCTCGGGAGGCAGAGGGTTGCAGGAGGCAGTGACAACTGAAAACGGAGCTTGGGAGCCCATTTTCATTGGCAGAAGCACCTTGGGCCATCATTATTTCCAGGGCAGCCCCATGAGCCAAATCTAAGACCCTGTGGGCCGGATCAAGGCCCCAGGCCTTTAGTTTGACACTCCTGGCTTAAGATAATAGTGTGTTCCTTTTAGAGGCAACAGCTCTTACATTGATAAGAATTTCGGAGTACTAATTTCAATTACACCCATTCAAATATGCAGCTTGCAGCTATGTCTTCATGTATGTTCATGGATCCTAATAATGGATCCTAATAATGGATCTTGCGAGTAGTATCCTCAATACATACAGACATAAAATAAATTATGGTAAAATAAAATCCATTGAAAAAGTAACATTGGAATCATACATCAAAAGAGATGACACATCAGGAGATACACTATATGGGTTCATTTATGGGTTCTTGTACTGACAAGCATGCAAATCCCAATAGAGCCACCTTTGCAAAGTTCTCTTGACAAACTATGAAGCAATGTTTTGTTTACCTTTGTTAACATCAATACAGTATTGTGCCCAAGTTCTTTTGTAGTTCTACAACTAGATGAATTATATTAAAAATTTCAAATATTACATCATCCTGGAATCAAAGAAATAAAGCAGTGATATAATAACTACTTTTACATATTTCTCACACTTATGCATTACCAGAAGCCAGTACTGAATATTAGTGTCTACTCATTTCCTAAATGTAGATTGTATTGCACAATACTCATTCTTAGTAACTCAAAAGTATTTCACTCCTACAAAGCTGGTATACATTAACAATATTTGGCATTACAGAAAGTGATGTGGGAGCATAAGAATGTGGGAAAACGCTCTTTGAATACCAGAGCACAGACCGTTAAGGCTAATTTTTGTTATTAAGTCACCTATCAGTACTCACTTTATAAAACTTCACTAGCTCATGGGAATTTGAAGAATGGTAGTATTCTTTTTGCTGATATAATTCATTAAAAAATGCAGACTGTTGATTCTTCCTAATGAAGATCATGAAAATTCAAACAAAGCATTTATTCAACAGAATCACCTACCCATTTCAGTGATTCAGAAACTCAGCGCATATGAAATATTACCGTGCCATAAAGATCATTTATGCTAGGCCAAATAACATAAACTCAAATAAACCTATATTTACATCTTTGAAAGATTTATGTAGGCCAGAGGCCACAGAAAAAATAAATCCCCAATACATCCTTGTGGAAGAAGCTTTTGGGCCTCAGCTTGCAATGTCATTGACTGTTTCATTCTCTTCCTTCCTAGTCTCACAACTCAGAGAACATTGTATGCAGCCTGACCTTTGCCTGTGAATCCACATATTACTAATACACACACACAAACAATGAGCATAATCACAATTCCAAGTGGCATACATCAAGTACACAAAAACAATATTACATTAATATTATCAGTAAATTGAATTTTACAAACCAAGGTTCATCAGATCACGTAGATAAAAGCTCATCTTTTGTTCTGGCCCAATATCCAAAGGAAATAGCAAATTTTTAAAGTTTTCTTGAAGACTAATGAAGTCAAGGCCATTCAAATCTCATCTAAAGAACAGATTTCACAAAGAAAAAGTACAGCCCCTTGTGTAATATAGTATGTTGGAAATACTTTGGAGGATGGGGTGAAGAGATGCTGTTTACAAAACAGTCAGATAAGAGAGGGTGTATTCCACAGCTGGGTATCGGATGGAGCAAGAGGCTCAAAAGGGACTCTCTAGCAGTCTAGCTTCTCAGTCAGTAAATAAGATGGCAGGAGATTTGTATTTTCAGACTTGCAAGATCCTGCTAATGAAGCCTCCCAATAAAGTAAAATTAACTCAATCTGGTTACATGTTTTGTCTGGTTTGTCTGGGAAAACTGATACCTAGGTATCATCAGGTGATAGTTCCTCAAGAAGCACACCCATCAAGTGACAGCATGTGGTATAAGCAGAAATCACTAAAGACAGACTGAAATAAAACCATTCTGTGTCATGTAGGGCTTTTTAGGTGATAACTAGCATTTGGAATTGCACCTAGAAACCTACTAGAAGTTGGTATAGCATATGAAGTAGTTGTAGTTCTGTGGTGTGCCCATAACTATCTGTGCAATTGCATTCTGGACCAATTCAATTTCTGGATGGTTTTCACAGAGCACTACATATAGAGAGTTGCAGTAGTTCAACTGGGAGATGACTAAGTAATGTGTGATGGTGGAGCATAGCATAATGGTCTGTGGAAATGGTCTGGGAATACAGGAAGAAGAACCATAGCCCAGACAGCTGTCATGCAAATGGTATTTCAGCCTACAGAAGAAAAAGTAGCATGGGGAGCATCTCAGAAAAATCCCTCCCTAGTTTTGGGAAAGTAAAAGAAAAAAAGGGGGAGATGTGTTTTCTGACCTGCAAAATTATAGTACTGTAACATACTCACAATAAAGATTGTGTTAATACTCATGGTTGGTGATTCTTGTGTTTCTGAATGTTGTTATTCTATTTTTTTATGCTGCCTTAATATAAAGCCATAGGTGGAATGGTCATTGTTTCAAAATTGAAAAGTGCATGTAGCATAGCTGGGCAGGAGGACAGAGCAGTGCAATGATTTTCAACAATGTATATATCAGGTTGCAGACTTAAGTCATTTCTACCCAATTACTTATGACATCTTCACAGAATGATACAATCATGACTGAAGTACTATAAAGTCTGATCTCATCGCTATGATGTCAGTGTAACACTAGATGGCTGATTCTAGATGACACTATAAGTCACTAGTACAGAAATGACCTTAGAATAAATAAAAAGTTTATATTTTTTTCATAATCAGTGGTTAAAATTTGCTGTAAATCCAACAATGGTCAGTATGGTTTCCTAGCTCTTTAGTGGCAAAATACTGAATTACAGCAATACAATTTTTGAATGGTGTGTAAGTGTTGTGTAAATCTTGTGTAAATCATGTATACATAGTATGTAAATGTAAATGTCTCAAGAGAGACATTTAAAAAGCTAAAAAAGAAACAAAAAGACCAGAACACATCTTTTCCAGCAACCAATGCCCAGATAAGCAGGGATTGACACCAGACAAACACTCAAGCAAAGAACAAAACCCTAATCAAGGAGCTATCAAGGAGAAAACCACACCTCCACCAACTACAATGAAAACATAGGTAGCACTGTAATCAAATTTCAGGGCAAAGTCCAATGTAGCAAAATAAGACATAGCCCCGCATAACAATTCAATAATTTATTGTTTACTGGAGGCAAAATAAAAATAAGCTGAAGTTTAAAACATCTTAATGGATCAGCAATTAGACTTGTGCCTACATTCAGATATCACACTAACAATAGTATGTTATTTAGCCCACAATATGCTAAGTTAACATAAGCCATTTCCTCTTGCTTTACTGTATTGTACCAATATAGCCTATATTGGCTGATTACAAATTTTCTAGAATTATTCCAGTAGGAATTGATTGTTTAAAAATTTATTGAAACATATTTACTAAAGAATCCTTAGCAAACATATTTAAAACTACAGACAGTATAGCATTCAAGGCTCAAAACTAATAAATGTAGAATCTAGATTGAGTTGGGAATGTAGCATTTATGGCCAAAATTTTGTACATTTTTTTATAAGTTTCAGTCTTTTTAATTTAGAACACACACATGTACTCTCTCTGTCTCTCTCTGTCTCTGTCTCTGTCTCTGTCTCTGTCTCTGTCTCTGTCTCTGTCTCTCTCTCTCTCTCTCTCACACACACACACACACACACACACACACACACACACACACACGAGTCTTCAGTGTCCACAGGATCATGTGAAATTTTGTAGGCTAACTGCTGCCTGAAGTTTGCTGACCCCTAACTGTTTCAGAGCTATAAGAAAAGTCAGCTCTAAGGGATATTTAACTTAAATGCATCATTCTTTCAGGTCTTCCTTTTAAGAAATACTTAAAAAGCGTTGATATGACAGAGATCTCTATAAGGTAAATATGGTGATTTCAGCAAGAATCACTAAAGATGCTCCTTGAATTTCAGATAATAATTTAAAGAGGAAGATTCCTTTGAGTTCAATGGAGGAGAAAGGGTAGCATACTCTTGTGCATTGTAATCTCAATAATTATTACTCCCTTCAAGCAGAAGCTGTCTGAACTTTAAAGTTATTGCGTGCATGACATGCAAATTTTAATTAAATGTTTTATCCAGTATGAGTCTTAGGTCCTGGTCTGGTAAACAAATAGGGTGTTGTAGTTGTCTCAGGTGTTAAACAACAAGGGATGGGTGAAGCTGCAAAGGATTTGAAGGTGGAGCTGTGGGTATGTTGTCTCTGGACTCTGTCACCTAAAGTTTGCTGTACCCAAAATGCAATGAAGGATGTTCATTTAATAGCAGAGCTGAACTTTATTTCTAACAGAATAAGAATCCTGTTTTTTGCTTTGAGAAGCAAAATAATAATAATAATCAGAATTGAATAGCAAAATGCCAAGGAACACATGTAGAGGTCAGAGAATTATTTCTTGTCCATCACTAAATGAAAGGTGTGGGTTTTTTTTTTTTTTTTTTTGAGATTTCTCAGGACACCTCTTGTCACTCATCAGACCTGAAGCTAAAGTATGGGCAAAATCTGCATTATTAGAAATTGACTTGCTTATAGCAATGCAAGAAATATAGGACATTTATTAACTTAATCTGCAATGGCAGGACAGGTACATGACCTTATTCAACATTAAAACTTGTGCGATTTCCATTCAGTTTCATTTACTTGGTTCTGTAAGATACACTGCACGATAGCTTCAAGTGTGACGGTTAATTTTAACCTCCCTATCAATCTACAGCTGCCTTTTAAAATTCCCCCCACCTCAAGTTTTCCACTGTTATCGTCAAGCAGGGCAGCATGGTATCATTTGTATTAGTGCAGCTATAAAACTGACACACGATTAAATCGAAGGAAAGAGATTTATCACTGCTCAGGCAGCCAGATCAGAAGTAGAAGCTCTTCAGATATTAAGAATCCAGTTGAAATAATCCAGTGCTGTGCTAAGAAATGCATGGCAAAGGCATTACATTCACTATCAATGTAAAAAGAAATCTGTGGAAGAAATGAAGTCATGTTGTTCACCAAAAAGAGAGTCCAAAAGAAAGTGGATTCTTGTAGTGCTTGTCAACATACTTCCCCCCTTCAAGTTATAGTGGTACCTTGGTACTCAACTACATTGAAAGTCATTGAATTTGCTACTCAACACATTTTGACATGAAAATGTTGTCCTGGTAATCATCATTTGTTTGGTACTCAGTGGACAAGCTAGAACTTGTTGGTGTTCGACTGCCTTGTGACTCACTACATTATTCCTTATGGGAAAATTTTGTTTGGTACTCATTGTTTTTGGTACTCATTTTACCTCCTGGAATCAATTGTGGATGAGTACCGAGTACCACTGTATATGTGAAGCAGTCTTAATTTTTTTAAAGTCGTATTCATTATTAAATATCATCTTTTGGGAGGACTTCAGTTTTTGATTGCTGGTGCCTGCCTGGATTAGATCCTGCAGTTTTGGGGGAAAGTTTTTCAGACATTGTCATTACCTGTTTCCTAGAACTGGGAGAGACTGACTAACCAATGTCACCCAGCTATCTTTGTGCCTAAGGTAGAACTAGAACAGATAGTCTCCTGGCTATTACCCTTCACTAAACTGGGTTGTTTGCTAAAATACACTTGTCCAATGCCCAGAGCCTGTCTGGACAAGTCCCTGCATTTTCTTGTCAAGGTTTTTCAGAAGTAGTTTGCCACTGTTTCCTTCCTAGGGCTGAAAGAAAATTACTGGCATAAGGTTACCCAGCTGACTTTATGGCTAAAGCAGCACTAGAACTCACAGTCTTCTGGTTTTTAGCTTGATGCCTTAATCACTCCAGACCCATAGTTATCACTTTCCTCCTATATGGCTGTGAGTCATGGTGTCAGCTGCCTCCTCACATTTGTGCTTCACAACCATTCAGTATCAGCTGCCATGAACTCTAGGAGGGCTGGATGAGGGTGGGGGGTGATGTTTTGAGGGAAATAAAACTTCACTGTATCTCTCCAAGATGAGTTTCAAGGACAATTGGCTGGGAACGGAATGCAGTTGCATACCAAACCTATGCCTGAAGTGACTGTTCTAAAAATACTTTGATTGGACATGGACATGGACCTAATGATGGGAGGCAAATAATGGAGGGAAAAGTTAGACTTGGGGATTTTGGTGCATGGTTTTCTGTACTGGCTATGCATCATTGTAATTCACTTGACTTCTAGTAAACTATAACTTTCTCAATAAATGGGGTTAAGGATAAGTTCAAACTGAGGCAGGTCCGACATCTGGACTCTATATTAAAGGCACAACAATTAGAGAAATTTAACATGCATGTTCTCTACTCCATCCTTAGCATTCATTGGATTGTGCCTCCAACCTGGAGGTCTTGGGTTGTGTGGAATCCACCAGGATTGAGCCTCTGATAACCAGAGCCCAGATGAGATGGATGGAAAACATCATCAGAATGGATGACTGCCATATGACTTGCCAGTTGCTCTGTAGTGTGCCGGAGTCTGAGAAATGACCTTGAAGTCATCCACACAAATGCTACAAAGACACTGAAAGAAACCTTATACCATTGTGGCATTCAGCCAAGGGCATTAGAAGCTGCAACTGCTGACAGAACCTGCTGGTGAGCTCTGTGCTGTGAAGCCACCACTGGCTTTGAAGACAAGCACCATCAAAACCTGATAGAAAATGATGAGCACATCATAGACAGTTGCTACAGCAATGGACTTCCAGTGCCCCTATTGTGCTACATCCTGTGCTTCCACTGGGGAACTGCAGAGCAAGCTCTCTGCCAACAGATGAACTGCACAACACCATGTTTTCTTTGAATCCAAAGGATATGAATATATCACTTCTCATATTTAAAGATTCCCCCATTTCATAGAGAGATTTACACCAAACTGATTCATTGTTATCCTACTCTCTACTAAGTATGTATTAAAAAAAACCTGTCAGCACAGGAATATAAATACTTATTTCCTGAAAATATTTTTTATTCTTCCTCTTTTATTGACTTACTGTGAATTTTCATATAATAAAACAAGCAGGATTAGCCTCACAGTACAAGCGAGCTGCTATTAAACAGACAATGCAACTGAGTTCCAGGATAGAATAAGTCACTTTGTGAGGTTCTTGGTGCTCTGATCCTTACACTGATGATGTTACCTAGTTCAGTAATGAAATGTCTGCAAGAAAACAGTGAAGGTCAGAGAGCACCACGGACCCCAGTTCAGCCAAGTATTCTCATTCTCATAACTCAACACTGCCTTCTTTCTAGGGCTGACAAGAATGAGAAACTGGCTCAAAGTCACCCAGCTGGCTTCTGTGCCTAAGGGGGTGGGGACTAGAGCTTATGGTCTCTCCTGGTTTCTAGCTGGTGCTTCTATCTAGCCAATACTTGGTTTGGTTGGATAGAGGTTGCTCTAAATAGATTTTATTTCCCAATAACTATCAGCAGATATTTGTTCCCACAGATGGACACTCTTAGTTTCTTCTGGGAGTAGGTGAGGGGGCTGTTCTAGTAGTTGGCTAACTGCAATTAGCAATTGCCTCAGCAATTTTATTTAGAGGACATAATCAGATGACTGTCAACTCATCTCTGACCAGCCAAAAAGCAATGTACCTTTTCCTGTTCAATTCTTAAAGTGGCAGTTTCCAATTTCTTTTGTTCTAGTTTATAACACTGCAATATCCAGTTTGTAAGGTTGTCAATATATATGCTGCAAATTTGATGAAATAAATTAAATTTGCCTGCAAGATTAACCATGGCAGTAAAAAAGTACTGCTGTCAGATTACACACCAGGCATAGCAATTACTGACTTTCCAGAAACTCAATCCAACATTGTCATTATATGGTAGACTCCCTTTTCCTCTCTGTCAAATCAAATAATTCTGGCTGTACTTTTCTGGGACTTGACAGTCAGCAAAGAATCTGTATTTGAATAATGGTTTTGTTTAGTCTGAGCATCCTTGCTTCCCACCTAAGCAGCTTCATCCCTTACACTGTTTCACTAGGACAGCATTTCTCCATATCTATTGAAATTAACACGTTCACATTGCTGTTAACAAGCATATAAAACAAGGATGGAAACAAATCCACAGATATGAATAACATATAATAGAATAGATGAAACATATTTTGTAGTATAAGAGCCTAGTTCTTGCTGGTGAGAAAATGGGACTACCTATCTGCTGCTAAACATTCATCCTCACCTTTATATGTGGTCAGCAGCTTCCAATATGAGGATCATATGGAGCTCCCAACTTTACCCTCTAGCACTTGAATGCTGCTTCCTATCCATCCATTCCAGCATCTGCTGTTTAAACAAAATTCTCATCCATCTATTTGCATAGTTGAACAAGTGCCTGAAGATAATTTCACTTTGACCTTTGCACCCTTCCTTAAAAGGATTTCAATAAGAGCTTGGATAACCACTGCAAATCAGAGTCTGATTCAATAGAAAGCATTATACTAATCTACCAGTAATGCACTCCAGACAAAAGTTATGCTAAGTATCACCAAAACATTTTAAGAGAAGATCAGACATCAGTAGTACAAACACTGTACTACATTTGTTAGAAAAGGCAAAAGCACGTCTTACTAAAACAGCACAATTACATTTGTCAATCAAAGTGGCAGAAAAGTGGGAATGATGAACTGATATAACTTTATTCCCAATATAATTTGTATGACTCTTAAAAAATGTGGCCAGTTTGACTAATATAGACTATCCCATTTTTATTCCTTTTCCCTTCTTGCATTTGGTATGTTTACACGCAACCAACAGCTGCTGAGATGTCAGCAACTGCTCACAAGGGATTACAATTAATAGTAAATCTGCTTTATAGCTGACTCTCAGAAAGACCTCTTCTCTTCTCTGGCATGCAAGAAGGTGGCAGCTGAGCTTGACCGGTAACTCAGGGGCTCAAGAGATTCAGTCTCATTACCTTAATCTAACCTAATCTACCTTCCTTTTTACCTAAAGATGCCCTTGAGAAGAGTCTAAAGTAACTTTTCCTTAATTTGATTTGCAGCTGATTTGTAGCATGTAGTATAGAATTACTTTCTTGTTTTGATTTTTCTTGTGCTGAAGTGGTTTTGCTTTTTTTAAAAAAAAAGCATGGAAGCATTGCTACTGATTTGTGTTTTACTTAAATTGTATTGCAAAGAAACTAAAAAATGTTTATACATTATTTTAGGCCACAGAATAATTTTGGAACTGAGTTTAGAGAGTTTTACAATGAAATGAGGTAGACTAAGCTTTCATAAACTTTGCACAGTAAGTCAAGGCATAATCATATTCATAGCTTTAAAAATGCCAGAGCGCTTACTTTTTACTTAATATTTCTATTAGTTTCTATAAACGGCTGCCGTATTTATGTTTCTCTGGAGCAAGTTTGTTAAACTTAAGTAAAATACGATAACGCAGTGTTATCAGATTATTTTCTCTTGGCCAAGTACTGCTTTGTTTTAAAGAAGATTGCTGCTAAACTGAACAAAAACATAAGCCTGGAAGCTGAAATACATGGGCAGCCAGTAGTAAAAATAAAGCTCTTTATTCCTTCAGGTGGGGTTCCCCAATGTTGAAAGAGTAAATGGCAATTTCCCCAATCTATGCAACTGAGGACATGCAGAAGAAGGAGGTTCACCGAGTCATTTTTTTTACCCCTGTTATTGCCACAGGGGTGAGCATTCACCTCACAAAGTGTCCCTTCAACTCCTCAGTCCCTGCAGGGAAGGGCAGACAGAGGATGACGATGGTAGTGGTGTTGCCGCTGCCAACTGACATAATAGCTGACTTGGCAGCTGTAGGAAGTTAGCACCCACCCCTCTCCTGGAAGAGTGAAATATTTTAGGAAATATGAAAAAGGCAGAATATTATATTTCCCTGGGAGAAGCATGTTCCCTGGGAGAAGCAGCTCCCACCTTCCTGCCCCCCACCCTTTGTTAATGGGACAGAGGCAGAAACCCAATCCTTTGTCAAAGGACATTTGCAACACAATAGCAACAGAAACTAACACAATGGGACCCATCTAGACGAGGCTCACCACATGGCACCTGGGAAGATTGCATCAGCCTGCAAGACCCCCACCCCCTGGGAGTCTGACAACCAATCAGGATACTCTTTTGGGGCCCCAAGAAATGCAGAGCCAGAGAGAGCATAAAAACCCGAGGATTTACTGTATCTGCCCTTTTCTGTTCAGGAACTCAAGCCATGTGATCCTGTCCACCATTAAACCATCTTTCCAAGCAGTCTCCATGTTTCCAGTGTCTGTTTTCCCCACTTGGAGCAGAACCCAGAAGGATGTTTCTTCCAACAGCAGCAACAGTAGAAAAACAGGTGGGCCAGGAATTGCAATGGCTCTTCCTTCCCTCTCTCTATTTCATTCATGCTGCTCCTATTATGGTTCCTATGGTCCATCGGAGAACCAAAGTGATTGTCTCTCCTGCGTGCTATCTCACTACATGCAGTCCAAGTTCTCGTACTAATCTATTCTTTTTACCAACTGCATCCAGACAGATATAACTGCTGCACACTTTTTCTCCCTTATTATTTTTGAAATGGCAGCTGCATTGCTAATGAATTAAAGACATTTGTTACTGGAGTAGGAAACTAATTCTCATCACAATAGGATAGCTGCAAACTTTCCATTATCAGTGAGATCAGAGGCCTAAAAAAGCTGGCTATGCACAGTTTGAATATGATTTGAAAGAAGTCCTTTGGACCTCATGCAAGATACTATTTGTTATTCATTAAAAATCATTAGTTGTTTTTTTTTCCAGACTTCCTTTTCAGACTGAAAAAAGATGTAGGTATTTTCAAGCTCACATTAATTCAAGGGATGCAGGGAAATGGGAAAAAGTCAGAGGGCAAGATAGTCTGGTCAGACCTAATCAGCTTGTTGCAGAACAAAAGAAACTCTTTTTTTCTAGTTTCTTTGTTGGCTTTTTTCTGACTTGATATTGTGGTAGTCTTACTGTATTCTAGAATGTTGTAAGACTTTGACTTAGAATAACTTTATTGTCACTTTGAATGTACACTAATCAGCATACATTAAAATGAAATTTCATTGCATACAGCTCTCAAAACATCACCACCTCCAATATACAGTACATAAACATGACAAAATACATACATACGTACGTACATACATACAAAATTATGCATGTACCCATATATATTATATGACACAGAGAAACAACACAGTCTAGTTCAGCTGTATACATGCACATGGTGAGAAAAACTAATCTTGCGAGTTTAGCAGACGGATGGCACAGAACAGGGGTGTCAAATTGCTACAAGTTGATTGCAATTTTGTAACAAAAAAATAAACAGCAAATAATGCCATATTTTTAAATAATAATTTATGTTATGTTATAGAATGTAATTTTAAAAATAACTTTTTGCATATGTTCAATTTATTGTGCAACATTTAAAATTTACCTATTTAAATCCAGTCATTTTAAAATGTGAAGTTCTATAATTTGTTTTGATTAAAATGCATATCACATGAACAGACTTTTTAATACAAATGAAATAGATAAAACTCTGATTCTACAGTGTGTAACAATTGATATCTATTATGTAACAAAATGTTACTGGATATTGGCAATCCATTAATACAGCATTGGAAATTGGTTTATATACATATACATATACATATACATATACATATACATATACATATACATATACATGAACTTTAATATTTTTATCTGTTATTTTAAATTCCCACATAAAAACATTGTTTTTATAGAAGACAAAAATAAATAAATAAAGTTACTAAAGGCACTGATAATAGTCATCCTAAATTACTGAATATCTTAAATAAATGAACTTTTCACAAATGGCCAATGAAGACTCCAAGCAGGCATTAGATTAGACAGAAATGTTCTGCTGTGCCAGGGATGTCAAACTGACAGCCCGCTGGCCAGATGTGTCACATGCAGGCCATGCCACCCCATCTCCACAAAGGGGGAAAAGGTCACATGATGGCAACATGACGCTGTGAATTTGACACCAGTGCGCTATACTTTTATTTATATTAAATATTGGGATGAAAAAGTAATTATGTTTGGACTAATACAGTTGTATCATCCTGTACCATATGCATTATTTTATGTATTTCTCCATTAATAACTATTTGTTTACATTGTAGCAGCTATTCTTAGCAAGATTCCTCTCTTGCAACATATGTTTTTTATAATATTTCAGTTACTTCAATGTCACATGGCCTCCTTTTATAATATTTTTTATTAACAGATTACTAAATATGTATCTTGTGTGTTTGCTTTTTTGCAGTTTTCCAGACTTGAATGTTTATTTTTCCATTAGGGTTAGCCATGGTTCTATCATGAAATATGAACTTAAGATGCTGATTTAAAATACTCGATGCAGCTGCTACACATAACTAGAATTCTGGTTAAAAAATATCTGCATTTACTGCATATTATGCTGAACTTTCTAATTCTGGGAAATCAGTAAAAACAACAGTAAATATTTCTGTACTGTGTACATGCTTTTCATTTTTCCTAGGAACATGTTCATATTGAGGTATGCAATGTATAAATGTATTTGCTGTCACAAATACGGTATGGTAAGCAACAATTAATGCAGAATAACGTTTCTTCAGCCACTGCAGTTTTGTTATTTCCATTATCTGCCTGGTTGCATGAATGTTTGTACAGATAATGTTTCTGGATCTCCAGATTATTCCTATGTAATGATATATTATTTGAACCTGCTCTTGATCTTCAGGGCTAGGGTTTTAACAACTGGTTTCATTGTTATTCCCAGGCTTTGGGACATATAATGGTGACCTATTCTATTACAGAAGACCCATCACCCTGGGACTTGAATCTATTTATTCCTGTGATTCATTGAATCAGTATTGGAACTCTTCTTCTATCCTTTAGTTAAACAGTTTGCCACCATTATCATTTGCACAATAATGTTATACAAAGCCACTGAATAGTAAAACGAATAGCAAAGAGAAGAAGTAAAGCAAGGATAAAATGAGGTTGTGCTGAACCTTGAATCATTCTTAAAGACAGTTGCATGATGGTGGTGGTAATTTCTCATTTCATCCTTTCTGACTATATAGCTTAACTCATTTAACAGTAGAACTGGACAACTTTGTTCTCTTGCAAGGTGAAGGGCATTTCTTTATTTTGAGCAGAGAGAGGAGTGTTCAATCCTTTTCATTGTGTAAGTCAATCTGTACTTTTAAATCTCTGCAAACCATCTTAAATGTGTGGTGCTCAAAAACAAAGCTGTAGCTTAGGTAGCTGTCTCATAAATGAGCAAATTTAGAGATCTGATCCCAGATCTGCTAATTGTCTAGGAAAGTCCAATTAAGTTAACTTCCAATCATGAGGATGCATGAATCAATTCCTGTTCATGCAAATCAAACTGCCCCATCAATATGGACAAAATAAGTCTAGTATAGAAAGTACCAGAGCACAAATCCTGTCTCCTTTCTGTGAGTTAAGAAGTGCTTTTCTCCTTTTTACTGTTCTTACCTGGTGTGGAAAGTTAGCACCCACCCCTGTCCTAGAAGAATGAAATATTTTGAGAAATATTAAAAAGGCAGAATATTATATTTCCCTAAATGAGAAATGGGGAAACATGTTTTTTTAGAGGGAGAGAACATCCCCCACCTTTTCTTAATAGCCCATAGCAGATGTCAGCACTTGAGAGATAAAGAGATAGGTAGCTCTATTCATAGGCAAAGCAAATACTGCAGGCAGAAATCCATTCAAGACAGGATATTTTGAAATTCCCTGCAGCAAAGTCTGAACAAAGGCAGAGTGATAGGATTAGCCCTCACTCAAGATCGAAACCAGGACAAAGCCATTAAGCCATAATAGGAATCGCCCAACACACTTTCAGAACACAAGCCTCTTCACTGCATCATCTCAGCAGTTCAAACTTCAATCAAACCTGGGATCTCAGACAACCTATAGAGACAGCTATGACCCCTACATAATCCCTACAACAGTCAATAGAGTACATGTTCTTGAACAGGAAGCTCAAGTGCAAAGCCCAAGAGAAGGTATTGTATAACCCACCCATCCCACTCTCAACTCCATGTGGTCAGCTGCCCAGAACCCAAGTGGATCTGCTTCATCATTAAAACATCTTTCCAATCAGCCTCCATGTTTCCAGTGTCTTTCTCCCGGCTTGGAACTGAACCAGATGGATATTTCTTCCCACACCTGGTATCCTTCAGATGTTTTTAACTACGGTTCTTGCAATTTCTTGCCACCAACTGTATTGGCTGGAGATGTTGTAGGAAGTTAGCACCCACCCCTTTCCTGGAAGAATGAAATATTTTAGGAAATATTAAAAAGGCAGAATATTATATTTCCCTGGATGAGAAATGGAGAAACATGTTTTAAAGACAAAGCAGCTTCCTGCCTCCCCCACACACACCTTTGTTAATGGGCCATAATCTGCAACACAATAGCAACAGAAACTAACGCAATGGGACCCATCTAGGACAGAAACTCACCACATGGCACCTGGGAAGATTACATCAGCCAGCAAGGCTACTAAGACCCCCATTCCCTGGGAGTCTGACAACCAATCAGGATACTCTTTCTAGGCCCCAGGAAGTTCAAAGCCAGAGAAAGCATAAAACCTGGGGACTCGCTGTATCTCAGCCCCTTTTCTGTTCAGGAACTCAAGCCATGTGATCCTGTCCACCATTAAACCATCTTTCCAAGTAGTGTTCATGTTTCCAGTGTCTTTTTCCCCACTTGGAGCAGAACCCAGAAGGATATTTCTTCCAACAATGTTATGCAGTAAAATAACAAACTTATAGAAAACACCAGGATGTCCTTTTCCTTATTGTTTGTTCCTTGAGTGGACAAATAAGTATATATAAGCACACAGTGGTGGGCATGTTTCCTTCCCCATGGCATCTGGCATTTTTATTTGAGGAAAATACAACTGCAGTTTCTTCAAAGAGTTATTATTTATTAAACACTTGATTATTTTCATCATTAATATTACTTGTTTTTAAAAGTGAGATTATCTCTGAGTCTAAGCGATTTTTATTTTAACTGGGATTTGATGAACATTGGTTGCTGGTTCATATAATATACTATAAGATAAAGTTTTAAAATAAAACATACTGTTGGCTGCAGTCAACATCATGTTAAGTCAAAACTAAATAAGTTATATTTTGATTTAGCAAGAGGTCTGAATCCAGCTAGACACCTCTCTGTTACAAATGGAAATGTTGAGTACTTCCAACCAGAAAACTTATTCCTGTCCTAGAAACAGAACAAATTATTTAATCTTCATTTACTATCTGATTATTTTGTATAATAACTAAATGGGTCACCAAATTCTGTTGCATGACAGAACTAGATAATTAAATTAACAATTGTATTTTAAATAAATCACAGAGAGGAGAAAATATATGGTTTATCTCTTTAAAAAATCCTTTGCATAACTAAGGTTCTTTGTAAAAAAAACCCTAGACTTGTGTTTGAAATATTTACAAAATGGGAGCTTAAACTACTGCTAAGAGAGGTACATGTTTTCATGTGGCTATGAAAAAGAGAAAGATTAGCTACCCTGTTTGGTTTATATATAGATTTCTGCACACAATATATTGGCATTGTGGCCTGGATCTGTTTCAGCAAAATAATAGATGGGCTGGTCTCATAGATTTTGTTAGCATGAACCCTATCAAGATTATGTGTAGAAGTAATCTGAGGAATGAAAACCTTAAAAAGAAATAGGCTTAAAAAATAAAATCTCTGTTCTTTGATTTCTTGAAAAATTGTTTTAAGCAAATACTGGGAAGGAGCCTTTGCCATTCACATAATGTATTTATTCCAAAGGAAAGCAACACTGAATTAACATAATCTATCCAAAATGGAATAGTAGAATCCACTCTCTCTCTCCATCATGTGCAATGCCCAGCTTTCCACCACTGTGGCAGGTTATGAATCACTAATTCCTGAAAAGCTGGAGAATAGTAATGAGACCAAATGCTAAAACTTTAATGCTATAATCTTAGCACTGCCAGCTCCAAGTGAAATGAATCCTAAATATCAGACCCTTCAAATAAGTCTTCACATGTGACTCATATCTTTGTTTTTGCATGCTTCTCTCAGAAGTCCCATCCGCCTTAGCTTTAATTAACTCAATCGGTGCTAATTGAATTTAATTATTTCTAAAATCAGCTACCCTATTTACTTATACCAGTCATTGTGTCTTTGGAGAAACATACATATATTCTTTCCAACAAAGAGAGATAAAGCAGCAAGCAAAGCTGAATGGAAACTAAAACATAGGGAATAGTAACTGATCAGAAAAGAAAAGAAAAATTGAGAAAACCCTGCTTAAGTATCACAAAAAAGGCTACATCGAGGAGGCAATTTTTCCCTTCTAAGCAATGATTTAATCTTCAAAACCAGTCAGCTTTTCACTGTTTTGCACATCTTTTGGTTTTCATTCTATTCACAGATTATTTTTGTAGGGAGGAGCAATCTCCTCTGAAATAATATATACATATATATTTCCCTGTTCTCTGAAATACTGTAGTTTCCACATAATGAAAATTAATATTATTTTGTGTCACAGTGAAGGTGGATTTACTATAGATCTGTGAACTGATTTAACTGTCAACTCGTGGGTTATATATTAATGTATGATTAATCATAACCAACTTGGATTATTTAACAACCAGCTCCCTGTTCAAAGATCATGGGAATTTTACTTCTGTAAAGAAAATTGGAAGTACAGTCCAATTGCTTTATAGTGAGTAGCGGTGCCTCTCTTTTTCCAGACAGGAATCTTTCTGAGTCTTACAAGAAACTCCAAAGATTGCTGGAGATCAATTGATCGATCGATCGATCTCTCCCCCTCTCTCAAAAAGGTCTGTCCATTTTCTGATAGCTGGGATGGATACTGCTTCCTCAGGAGTGGGATCTATTAAGGGGTGCTGGAGTGAGAAAGGCTGAACAAACAGCATAAATGGAAAAAGTGGATGGGATAATATCCTGGACTCTCTGGTACCCATTTCTGCCAAGCAGCAAACACAAGGGACACCCAGTTCTTCACCAGAGATTGGAAATGTTTTGCATGCCAGGGTTAAAATCAGGCAATGAACTTGTAGCATTATGAAGGTTGCATGCTCTCTGAGGACAGAGGTTGTCAATCCATACTTGAAGGTCTTTGGCATTGTTTAACAAAGATAAGGTACAATTTCTCAGGATAACTGCAAAGATTGGAATGAGGTGTATAAATGTGACCCAAGCCATCCTGCAAACAGGAAAACTGCCTTATCAGAAGGGTTTTTTTTTATCACAGATGTTTAAACACACTTTCAGAATTTTTTTTCACTAAATACTCTAGCGTTTTGGAAGCTGCCCTAGATGAGATCAATGAAGAACTGCTTGCAGATGTGCCAAATTTCTTTTCCATTTTAACCCAATTTCCTGTGAATAGCCGGCAAATTACTGCACAAAGCTGGTATACAATAAACATTTTTGTGTGAGTGCCTTCAAGACAGTGTTGACTTCTGGTGACTTCCTAGAGAAGTTCCTGCAGTTTTCATGGCAAGATTTCAGAACTGGTTTGCCATTGCCTCCTTCCCAGGGCTGAAAGAGTGACTGGGACCAAGTCACCTAGCTAGCCTAAAATAGAACTGGAAGTCACAAGCTCCTGGTTTTTAGCCCAGTGCCTTAACCACTATGCCAAACTGACTCTTATCTAATAAACATTTGGAAAAATATTATCTATGCACCCCTGCCTTGGTTTCCAGAAAAAAAACCTATAAATGCATCTGTTTTAGCAAGAAAGCTTTCAGATGAAGCTATTTACTGAGATACCAATTTTGACACGAAGTACACATTTTGCCTATGCTGTGATGAATCACACTGAGCAAATGGAAAAGGCTATATAACATTCTAAATAATAAATCAATAATAAAATAAGCATTGTTAATGAGACTGCACATCTTCAGCTACATGGCAAACCAAATCAGCTTTTAAGTGAATGTACTGATTCTCAAGCCCGACTAGGATTGAGGGCAGTGCAATCAAGGAATTAGCTATGGATGGTCAAAAGTCACAGGCCACTTAGCTTTAAGTTATAAACTTGCCTTAGACGTAAGACTATATGAAGCTATCTTAATACAGTATGTTGATCTCCATTGTCCTACTGGTGACTTAAAGCATCTCTCTACATGGGGCTCCCCTTGGGGTGCACCCGGAGGCTCCAGTCGGTCCAGAATGCGGCCGCGCGGGGAATTATGGGAGCGACGGGGCGCTCCCATGTGACACCTCTCCTGCGCAAGCTGCACTGGCTTCCTGTGGTCTTCTGGGTGCGCTTCAAGGTGTTGGTTACCACCTTTAAAGCGCTCCATGGCTTAGGGCCGGGGTATTTACGAGACCGCCTTCTGCCGCCAATAGCCTCCCACCGGCCAGTTTGCTCGCACAGAGAGGGCCTCCTCAGGGTGCCGTTGGCCAGACAATGTTGGCTGGCGACCCCCAGGGGGAGAGCCTTCTCTGTGGCGGCACCTGCCCTCTGGAACGACCTACCCCCAGAGATACGCACGATACCAGACCTCTGGACTTTTCATCAGGCCCTGAAAACACATCTATTTCATCTAGCCAGGCTGGCTTGACCCCATCCTTGCGGTTTTAATTTGTAATTGGTTTTAACTGGGTTATTTTAAATTGATGGCCACAATTATTTAATGTCTTTTAAACTGCTTTTAAATTTTATATGTTGTGTTTTACCGTGGCTGTTCACCCCCCTGAGTCCTGTTGGAGAAGGGTGGTATACAAATTAATTAATTAAATAAATAAATAAATAAATAAAATTGCACCATGAAGCCATAGTTGAAATAGAAGCCTGTTCCCATTACTGTTATTTTGGCACAACAAAGATGAATTACTCTGGAACAGGGCTGTCAAACTCACGTCATCACAGTGGCGTCCCATGACATATTGTGACTTTTTTTCCCTTTGCTAAACCAGGCATGGGCATGACCACTGCGTGATGCATTCGGCCCACGGGCCCAAATTTGACAGCCCTGTTCTAGAAGATGCTGTAGGTTACTAGTGGGAAAATAATTTGTTTTAACTAAGGACTAGCTGATTGGGGTTGCAGAAATCAGCATAAAACCCTAGATAGCAGAAAATGGGTACAGAAACTCTATTTTTTCTCTACTGTTTAATGTCATCCAGATTTTTGTAGTCCCAATCTGGTAGTCTATTTCAGCCTGGCCTTGACAAATTAAGTTACTATTATTTTTGTTCCGGGATCTATATAGTATTGTGCTTTAAGGAATTGTACACTGCACAATTCCCTAGAGAATGATCATATGCTAGTCTGTACCAAGTTAATTAAATCAATGCTCATCTACTAGCCCCCTTTTTGCCTTCACATTTATTTGGATCAAAGTTTCCAGCCAGTAATAATCCTTGGCTTGTTGATTTTCTTCCTGCTAATAGAAAACAGGCCCTTTTCCAAACTGACTTCACAGCAATTTCTCTTTACCAATATCTTGAGCATCTGGAAGATTTAAGATCTCAATCTTTGAGAAAACATCTGTATATGGAATCCTCCAAGTCCCAGTATCCCAATGCTATGTAATACATGTTAGCTCATAACTCAGATACATTCTTCTCTTGATTAGCATTTTTTAAAGTTCATATTTTATGAATATATTTTATTTTACAATCAATTAGCTATAATGGATGACAATCATATGCATATGCTGACATTCAGTTACTGTCCAGATTAGATTTATGTGAAAGATAAGATCTGGTGTTAGGATTTGCTGTTTTATGTGATGTAATACAGTTTTCAATATTCATTATATCAATACTTTTATATAATTAAAAGAGTTGCCTGGTTACTTTTGTTCTAGAAGACAAGTATATTTGTTCCAAGAGTGAGCAATGTGGTTGTGTGGTTACCAAAAAGCCAGGTGCAACGGCTGTCAACCAGAATAAAGATGGACTGGCTTGTGTATGAGCTTATAATATTTCTAAGGTATTCAATCTAGAGTCTGTCTAAAATTCAGCTTTTTTTTTCCAGACCCTGGAGGAAAACTTTCGGATTGCTTTTCTATTGAACAGCAAAATTAACAGATAGGAATCAGAAGTCCCTAATGAGTACCTAAAATATGTAAATTATCTCAAGGCCAACATGGAATTTGCTGAAATATATATTATAAATATACTGATTATATTGACAGTGATTATGTGTCATCTGTTTCTCCAGAATGAAGTATTAACATTATTTGTCAGTATTTTCCTAATAAATCTTGAACATTGATGCAAGCTGCTAAATGTTTGGAAAGAGGACCAGTTATTTTGAAGTACAGAGCTTCAGTTTTAGATAGTGATGGCAAGAGCTCACAATAAAATGGAGTAAATAACCAGTCAGATAGTTATCTTGTACTATCTTGGATTGAAAGATAGTTATCTTTTACTTGGCCAGATTGAGCACTCAGAATATAGGGCAGGGCTGTCAAACTCCTGGCCCATGGGCTGGATGCATCACGCACTGGCCACACCCATGCCTGGCTTAGCAAAGGGGAGAAAAGTCCTGATACATCACATGACACCTCTGTGACGATGTGAGTTTCACATCCCTGATATAGGTAGTTCTCAACTTACCACCACAATTTGGAACTGAATTTTCATAGCTAAGCAAGGTGGTGGTTAATTGAGTTTTGCAATTATTTTGCCATGGTTGTTAAATGAATCACTGTAGCTATTAAGTGAAACACATGGTCATTAAATAAATCAAACTTTGCTATTGACTTTGTCAGAAGCAAACTGTGAAGGTCGAAAATTGTGATCTCGTGACCCTGGAATGGTGCAACTGTCAGAAATACATACGAACTATATTGGTCCCTTGGGAGTTGGGCGGCATAGAAATGCGACAAAATAATAATAAATAAATATGAATTTTGATCACATGACTGTGGGGAGGCTATGACTATCGTAAGTACAAGGATTGGTCACGGATTACTTTTTTCAGTGCTGTTGTGACTTCAGTCGCTAAACAAATGGTTGTAAGTCAAGGACTGCCTGTGTGCCATTGATATTAACCCTGTAGGCCTAACTATAAAGCCCTGCAAGTTGCTCCAGACTGAAGCTGAGGCAACATGCTGCTTCTATCAACTGCAAAAGTGGTATGCCCTGATGCAATCTGTATCAACTAGACCAGGGGTGTCAAACTCAAGGCCCGGGGCCCAAATCCTGCCCGTAAGGTGCTTAGATCTGGTCCGCGGGGCTCTCCTGGAAACAGCAAAGGACTGTCCCCCGGTGCTTCTGCCAGCGAAAACATAGGCCATTGCAGCTGAAAATGGAGCTCACGAGGGCTGTGTGCGGTCCTGTTTTTGCTGGCAGTGGGTTCCAGGAGGCTATCGCAGCTGGAAATGGAGCTCTGGGGCCCATTTCACTGGCAGAGTGCTCGGGCCACCAAAGGCGCCCCTGACACAAGTGATGTCAGCTGGCCACACCCACTCTGGCCATGCCCACCCCGGCTCCCCAAACACAACCCAGATGCAGCCCTCAATGAAATTGAGTTTGACAACCCTGAACTAGACTTTGAGCAAACACCTTGATTTGTTTTCAGCGTCCTATACTCTGAGCCTGTTTTTCTCAGTGCTGGCCAAAGATGTCTTAATGGTAGAAATTATAATGGAGTGGAGCAAAAAACAAGTATTTAATACATGCCACTTAATCTTGCAGTCTCAAGAAGAATTAAATTCTCTCTGCTTCAGCTGCATTTCAATTGCCACCCACTCAAGCTTCAAGACAAGCTATCTGGATCTACTGGACTGAAGCAAGGAGGTAGGCTTGAAATCTCATGGCACAAGGATAAATCCATGTGACTTCTTTCAGGGACAAATTACCCATATAAGAAAAACAAATCAGCCAGTAGAAGAGGTGATTCCCTCACTGGACTTTCTCCAACCCTCATTTCTAAATAATTTATAGCCCTTGACCCAGGGGTGAAATGCTCCCGTTTGAACTGCATCGCCCGATCCGGTAGCAATGGTGGCGGGTGGTTCAGAGAACCAGTAGCAAATATCCCTGCGGGCCCCCCCCCCATGCCCAGCTGAGCTGCACGATCATCAGAGGCTTTTTTTTTTTACTTTTAAAAGCATTTTTTCTACAACCTCTTCGGCCGAAAAAATGCTTTTAAAAGTAAAAAAAAAAGCCTCTGACGATCGCGCGGCTCAGCTGTGATCGTCAGAGGCTTTTAAAAGCATTTTTTTCTGCAACTTCTTTGGTAGTAATAAATTTTACATCTCACCACTGCCTTGAGCCACAGAACTCCTGGTTTGAACCACACAGTGAACAACACAAAGATCCTGAAATTCTGAAGTAAAACCATAAGTTCAAAGCAGATAATCACTATCACTTAGAATGCTTCTCTGAAACAGCTCTCTTGATACATACATCAGATTGTGCATATGGGACATGTATGAAAAAGGTTTTTGGACCTAGTTGATAAAAGATAAATAGATTCAATGTTTCCCTTTAATTAGAACAGGAAAATATATATTGTTCAAATAACTCACCAACTGAATCTACAAATGGCTTTTTTCAACAGTAAGCTATTTAGTTTAAAAGGCAAGGTAACCTTCTTCTTTCAGCTATTATTTGAACAAAGAACCATGCCTTTAAGATTAGTACATGGTGATGCAGAGAAAATAAAGGGAACTGGTTTGCCAAAACACAGGAAGATTTAGAAAAGTCTCACTGAGCTGGAATTAGTTGCTGAAATGAGCAAAGCTACTGCTGAGCTGGTCAGAATGTACCAGTTTATTTCTCTAAAAATGCATTTCCTGAAGGCAAATACCCTTCCCTTCAATTTACAGTATATGACTATCATATTCTTTTGCAAGTTCTTTCTTCTAACAGATAGCCAACGTTTCTTGCAAATTTTTTCAAAGTCATTTTCCGTACCCTTGATGGCTGGAAATGACAGGATTTAAAATCCATTGAATTTAGGGACACCGGTTGGAAACGTCTGCTTTATAATCTACTCAGTTTTTACCCAAGTTGAACAACGATATATCATCTCCAAAGTTTGACTAACTCATTTTTTTATTCCTGATTTCAGATAGTGTAAGAATAAACTAATAAACAGTTCTAATGTATTGTACTGTATCTCCATGTTCAGCCCACTATGTTTACTTCTGAAATTGTGAAAATTGTCAATTTACTTCAGCAATTTTCTTTTTAACTTTTAACACCACAAAGAATCTTTCCTTGTAATTATTTTAATTTTAAAAAATGTTTAGCCTAATCTCCCAATCAAAAAGGGAAGTAGTAATATACAAATATTCTAAATATTTTTTTTAAAATCATTTAATACATACAGATATACATATATCTATAAAGGGCAGAATTAGTATTGTTAGAAGAAGCTGCAAAAATCTGAAAGTACTCAATCAAAATTAAATACCAACATATTGCTTATCTAATGATTTTGATGTACTGATTTTATAAATTAATAAATAATAGTTTCAGAGTATATAATTATCAATATTGTTGGAGGCAGTAATATATTCTGAGCTTTTTAAAGAAAAGCAGAATATAAATGATAAACATTTTTCTTAAACTCTATACAAGTTGTCCTTGTTTACGAATAGTAAATGGGATAGGGAATGCCACTGCTAAAGGAAATGGTTGTAAGGCACGATATCACACAACTTCACTGATTTAGGACAACAATCTTGGCAGTCCATCATTAGATGAATCTTTCACGTTGCAGCATCTTGCTGCATTCTGATTGCTATTTGCAATCTTCTGTCAGTTCCTCCATCAACTTTGCTTGTCAGAAGTTGGCAGCAAAGATCACAAAATGGCATTTGTGTGACCATGGGGATGCTGAAATGCTTGGACAGCAGCAACTATGAAAACTGGTCATAAGTCCCTCTCATTCAGCACTGTTATAATTTTGAACGGCCATTGAAGAAGTGGACATTAAGCAATAATTACCTGTATTTGTATGTTATCAACCTCAATGCAGGGGTGAAATGCTCCCAGTTTGGACTGGATCGCCCAATCTGGTAGCGATGGCGGCGGGTGGTTGAGAGAACCGGTAGCAAAAATCCCTGCGCCCCCCCCCCCCATGCCCAGCTGAGCCATACGCTCATCAGAGGCTTTTTTTTTTACTTTTAAAAGCATTTTTTCTACAACCTCTTCCGACAAAAAAATGCTTTTAAAAGTAAAAAAAAAAGCCTCTGATGATCGTGCAGCTCAGCTGGGATCGTCAGAGGCTTTTCAAAGCATTTTTTTCTGCAACCTCTTGGCCCAAGAGGTGGTAAAAAAAATGCTTTGAAAAGTTTCTGACGATCCCAGCTGAGTTGCCTGATCATCAGAGAGGCTTTTCAAAGCATTTTTAAAAAAGCCTCTCTGACGATCCCAGCTGAATTGCCTGATCGGCAGAGGCTTTTCAAAGCATTAGAAAAAATGCTTTGAAAAGTTAAAAAAAAAAGAGTTGGCCATGCACACCCAGTCACATTACACCCCCCCCCCCCACACACACACAGAACCGGTAGTAACAAATTTTACATTTCACTCCTGCCTCAGTGGACTAAATTTTTCTGCAAAAAAAAAAAAAAAAGATACAACTTGAGAGTGATCACATCCTGTCTTTCTAGAAAACTTTTTTTTTCACTTAGATCAGGCTGTCAAACTCATGGCCCATGGGCTGGATGTATCACGTGCTGGCCACACCCATGCCTGGTTTAGCAAAGGGGAAAAAAGTCCCAATACATCACGTGATGCTGCCATGATGATGCGAGTTTGACACCCCGGATTTAGATGGTATTGGTGGTAGGGACATTGCATGGCTTCTTATTTTAGAGAGAACAATACGGTTTTATAGCATAAAACTGCCAGGGAGAGGGTTTCCCTCCAATCTCTTTGGTACCAAATAGACCAAAAACCAAACTGGTTCTCCCTACTCACAGTAATGACTTACATATTTTCCTTCCCAAACAAAAGCTCTTTTGAATTAAAAGCAGTGATGAATATACCTAAATCTTATCAGAAAAGACAGAAGCATGAGTGATTTTATTTGTAAACATCAAAAAAAGAAACATTAGTTAGAAATCTGTCTTGAAAAGTTCAGACTACATAGTATTTTCGCAACACGTTGCAATTTTCAAGTACTTAACAGATCATTTATGCATACAATATGCATCAGTGGTGGGTTCCTCCCGGTTCGGCCCGGTTCTCCCGAGCCGGTAGTGGTGACGATATGACGTCACCAAACCGGTTCTGCCCCCCGCCTCCCCACCACCGCGTTATTCTTACCTTTTATTTGGCCCCACCCCCAATCTATTGCTGCCTCCTGAGTCCCAGTTGATGGTTAGAGGGAAAAAAACTGTTTAAATTCTTGCCACAGGGCTTCAAAGGGCCGCCCTAAGCTGATCAGTGTTAAAAGAAAACAAATGAGTAGACCAGTGCCTGCAAAAATACATGAGTAGACCGGTGCCTGCAAAAATAAATGGATAGACCAGTGCCTGCAAAAAATAAATGGGTAGATCGGTACAGCTCTGCAAGCAGTTAAAAGCCTGGTAGACCAGTACCTCTGCTAAATCCTAAATAATTGTCACATGACCATCAAGCCACACCCACAAAAAAAGCCACGCTCACAGAACCGGTAGTAAAAAAACTATTTACCGGTAGTAAAAAAACTATTTACTGGTAGTAAAAAAACTAATAGTAAAGAAAACTATTCTAAAAATTTTAGAACCAACCCCTGGTATGCATCTAAGTCATGGAATTGTCATCTTAACAATTCTGAAGGGGATCATAATGAAGGCTTGTTACTCCATAGGCCAGACTTGAACTCATAGAATCCACCATATCAAATGCAATCAAATCTGCATTGTTATCTCCCATGTTTTTTAATATCAACTAGAAGGTGCAAGTTTCCTATTTTTCATCACTGTTCTGGAGCTAAAGCACATGAAAGATATTACAGCAGTCAAACATTTGCTGTGATATATAACTGGATCTGATGATGAATGTCCACCCATTCTTTCCATCTTGTTTTGGCCACTGCGGTGTACAAAGTAGTCCTCATCTTAACAACAGTTCATTTAGTAACCGTTCAAAGTTATACTGGCACTGAAAAAAGGAATTTATGACCATTTTCCCCACTTATGACTGTTGCAGTATCCCCCTGATCATGTGATCCAAGTTCAGATGCTTGGCAACTGATTCATATTTATCAGTCATGAAATGTAAAACTTGTTACTACCGGTTCTGTGGGCGTGGCTTTGTGGGTTGGGGGTAATGTGATTGGGTGGGCATGGCCAACTTTTTTTTTTTTTACTTTTAAAACCATTTTTTCTACAACCTCTTCGGCCAAAGAGGTTGTTAAAAAATCCTTTTAAAAGCCTCTGACGATCCCAGCTGAGTTGCCTGATCGTCAGAGGCTTTTAAACACATTTTTTTTCTACATTTTTGCCTGATCGTCAGAGGCTTTTAAAAGCATTTTTTTCGGCCGAAGAGGTTGTAAAAAAATGCTTTTAAAAGCCTCTGACATCACAGCTGAGCTGCGCGATCATCAGAGGCTTTTTTTTTACTTTTAGAAGCATTTTTTCAGTGGAAGAGGTTGTAGAAAAAATGCTTTTAAAAATAAAAAAAAAGCCTTTGATGATTGCATGGCTCAGCTGGGCATGGGGGGGACAGGACAGGGATGTTTGCTACCGGTTTTCCAAACCACCCGCTACCATTGCAACCTGATCGGGCGATCCGGTCCAAACCCGGAGCATTTCACCCCTGATATTTATGATTGTTCAGTGGATGAATCATGTGATCACCTTTTGCAATCCTTTGACAGGCAAAGTCAAAGGGGAAGCCAGATTCACTTAACAACCATGTTTCTAACTTAACCACTGCAATGATTCACTTAACAACTGTACCAAAGAAGGTTGTAAAATAGGGCAAACCTCATGTAAGAAATGCCTCACTTAGCAACAGAGACTTTGGGCTCAATGGTGGTCACAAATCGAGGACTACATATACCTTACACTGGACTACCTTTGAAAAGTGGCCAGAAGTTACAATTGGTGCATAATGCAATAGCTAGACTGCTAAGAATTATATGAAACCTGTATCATAAATTTTGCACTGATGCCAGTTATTTTAGTGGACATAATTTAAGGTGTGGTTTTGTGGTGAAGGGAAGACACTCGCTTCTTTATAAGTAAGCTCTAGACCGTAAGTGGCTACAGGCTCAGGATTAGCTAAGATTAAAGGCTGCTCTGCTAAAAGGTCAGGTACAAGGATTTTTTCACTTGATCTAATTTCATTAGAGTTTCCAACTCCAGAGAACTATTCTAAAGCTGAGGCAATTGTCTGTCTGGTAGCTGTTCTGAGGGCTTCACGATATCATGTTGCATAGTTACACAATACAAGAATAAATCTAATGCTATGCTGACTTAGTTCTAAGAGCCACATAGTATGCTCATGGCTATCTTGCTAAAGGGAACACCCAGCACAGGAAAAGGGGCCGTTGCAGCCCCCTTTAGAACTTTAAAGAGTTCTGATTTGAATCACTCAATACAACATACACAAAACTGGTGAGTATCAGCATACAGTTTTGGCCACTAAAAGGCTAGGGTTGCCAGGTCTGCTTCCAAAAAATAGCGGACAAGCGGGGGGGGGGGGGAGTGTTCAGTAGTAAAAAAATAAAAAAAAAATTACAATTAAATTATATATTTTCTTACAAACATTTTAACACGCCATTTTAGGTCAGTCGACACAAGCTACAATACATTTTAAAAAGGTGAACTGTACATAATTTTATAATATATTTTTATTTTAATCTCATCATTAATTTTTTCAGAGAATCGAGTTCAATGGATATTCGATCTTTGTCTCATTCTAACTAAAAAAAGACAAAACGTAATTCTCCTATCCTTATTCTCTTAAGACTGTACAGCTTTAGATTACGTACCATTTCATCATAAAGCTTTTGAATACAAAAAATGTCCACTATTTTGTGAAAAAAAATAGTGAACATAATGTGAAAAAAGCGGACTGTCTGCTCAAATAGTGGACACCTGGCAACCCTAATTTCACGTGCAATCTTGGCACCTACATGTTGACATCCTTGGTATTCTGCCCAAGGCATGATATAACTGATTCTCATTATGAAAAATCTGTATTCCATGGGAACAATGAATCTAGAATCATGTTTGTCAGTTACATCGAGGATATCATTCTTTTCAGGGACTTTTTGACTATCCAGCAATAGGCTTCTGAGTTGTGAATAAACTTTCTGTAGTACAGAACTACAGGGTCAGCTGCTTCGTTTGGATTGCTGACATGCTAAAAAGTTTTCAACCCCTAACCCTAAAGGCTCAAGGCTCTGGGAAGAATAAACTGCAACAGGTTTTCTCCATCTTTGGCATCCAGTGTTTGTTTACTGTTAGTCCAAAGTCCACTTTCCACTTTTCTGACTGCAAGATGTTTTAACATTTATACCTCTATATCTGATTCTCTAAGGACTCACATGTTCTTTTGCAACCAGCACAAAAATTAAGATCTGCAAGAGAGGCGCTCTGGAAGATACCCCACCCTTCTACCACCAGAGGCTTGGCTATCTAGAAGGCAGAAAAGGGGCTTCTGCAGCATGGTTTCTGCATTCCATGTGATTTCTCCCATTTTTTTTCTTTTAAAAGAAGTCAACATTCTTGAAGTTTAACTTTGGGTTTTCTGCATTTGATTATTAGCCTCCTTTAATGCTCACATTGTCTGGAAAAGCAATAAATAAATAAATAGATAAATAATGGAACACTTTCTCCCCATATGCAAATATGCCTTTAGTGTATCTATACTACAGAATTGCAATTATTTTTAACCTTGCTAAACACATATAATTTGTGTTTAGATGGAAAGGGGAAAAAACAAGTTATTCCTACCACCCAAAGCCTACTTTTTAGTCAGCATGTTTTAGACAAAGGGGTCAGATAAAAATCTGACACCAAGCCAGTTCTCACCATTTGCAAGGAGAATCCAGGTCTGTTCACAGATAGAATTCAGGGAAACCAGGGAAGATCAATTTACAGCAGTACAGAAGCTCTACTATCTTTGAACCTTCTAACTTCATGAGGAGAATACTTTTGTTGTAACTTGTACATCATGGATATGTAATTGGAGTCCAATGCTGAACAATTGGCATAAAAGAAGTGTACCATATTTGGTCAATGAGCTTTGTAATCAATCCAATTTTGTTCAATAGGTACTGTTTTTTTTTAAAAAAAACTGCTGTTTTTTCCTTGGTGAAAGCATTGCATGGCCAGAAAACAAGGGAAAGCAGATATGAAGTGCCCTGTGTCCTGAAAGGAAACACTAAAGAGTGATACAATATTTGGGACTCTCTACTCTCCCGGAATGCTTCTACAGAGCACGGAAAGATTCATACATGAGCTGTGTACCTCCTTCCAAAGCCACAGTGAGCGGCATATGCAGCTTTGTGTGGTTTGTTGAACCACAAGTCCTGTCTATTCATTTTAGAAATCATCGAAAAAAGTACACTGAATGATTTTGAACAAATATAGTTATTGCAAATATCTTGAGGAAATGAAATTGGCAATATTTGTGTTGGTTCACCCAATCTACAAAGCATTGCCTTTATTTTGCATTGATTGTAAATGTTGTTAATTATATCACATCATATAAAATATATTAGGTATCATGCTGTCTGTTATTCATAGCACAATAGCACAATCTTAACATTCTCCAATGTTGTCGTTTCAATGTCATTATAACCTCAGTCTGCCTCCCACCTCCACAATAATAATCGCAGATGTTCAGAGGTGTCCAAAGGAGAGATTAAAAAAAAAAGTCAAGATGGAATCACAACCATGTTTTACATGCATTGTGATCTGTGGATGGCTTGGTACAGTAATCAGAAATAATGCTATGAAATAATGCTATGACAGCATAATACGTATTTATTTATTTATTTATTGGTTCGATTTATATGCCGCCCTTCTCCGGAGATTCAGGGCGGCTTACAATGCATTAAGCAATAGCCTTCATACTTTTGTATGTACCTGCTTAGTAGGGCTTTCGCCCCCACCCCCAAGCGGTGTTCTTTTTTATACAGCTTATTGCCCCCACAATCCGGGTCTTCATTTTACCTACCTCAGAAGGATGGAAGGCTGAGTCAACCTTGAGCCTGGTGAGATTTGAACTCGCAGTAATTGCAGGCAGCTGGCAGCTAAGTGCTATTTAACAGCACTTTAGTCCGCTGCGCCACCAAGACTATTGTATTTTATATGATGTGATGTAATTAACAACATGTGTAATCAATGCAGAATAAAGGCAGTGCTTTGTAGATTGGATGAAGTAACACAGACATTGTCAATTTCATTTTGAAATTATTGTGTGACTGATATTAAGGAAGCTGTACATCACCCTTTCCAACAACGCTGTTGCTGTCACATCAATGCTTCTCTGGCTAAACTCCTTTCCTTTCCCTCTGCTTATACTACTCTTGTTCACCACTTACTACTTCTTTATCCCATAGCACCCAGGAGTAACAGATAGGATTGTGAATTAGAGGATATGTTTTCTCTCAGCCATAGTTCCCCCCACCCCTAAAAAAAATCACCTTTACCATGTTTGAAAAATGTTCAGAACAGGAAGACAGCAAGCAAAAGAGGAAGCAGGAAGTGATGTCTGGGCATTTACAGCCATTACAGGCAAGCAAGACGACTAGTAGTCAACTGCCAGGGCCACAAACTGTGTTAAACAGTCCATTGTGGTATAATTCCTTCCAGAAACTTCTTTTGGGAGCTCAGTTTAAAAGTTCAATAGCAACATGCTTAGCAGCAGAATCTGGAGGCTGGCTTGGATCTGGGCAGCAACCAGAAAAGGAGCAATCATGCTAATCCCAACAAGTGTATAAACTTTTGGAGGAAGGCAAAGGTTAGCTTCAACCAATTCTCAATCCTTAGATAAATAACTTCAGGACAATATAAGGGCCCCATTCGAGATGTTTTGCTTGGTTTCCTTATTAAAGTGTCAAGTTATTTTGGCAGCAGATACAGAAATACACTGCTGCCAATAAATATACTGTACAGCAGTATTGTAAAGAATGAGCTATTTGCTGCCTTTGAATGACAAGCTCCTTTTAGCCACCCAACATCTGAATTCAGACAGGACATTTTTTTTATTCATTTGCACAGTGAGCACAACAGAGCTACTCTAATATTCAAAATGTCTGACATGTTGCCAGCTGATCTTGTAAGACTTAAATCTGATCCTCATAAGTTATTCCTGTAGTTTACTCTAACATTTTGAGTGGTACAGTATACCTTTCTGAAAGTAGAACACATTATAATGTGTCTTATTAATGTACTCATTAAGAAATTTTTCACTCAGTCAAATAGCGTTTATGAAGTGGCAATTGGATCACAGACAAATGAAAAGTAACAATAAATTAACATAAACCTATTTATGTTTAAATAATTGTCTAGGTAAGAGATTTGTTACCCATTTACCAAAAATATTACTTCTGATTTATTTCACCCATTTGAAAGTACCTAGTTTTGTCTGAAGATTGAAACTTCAGTTTAGGATTTTATTACTTTTTAATTTGGATGACACAATATTATGTTAAATAAATTTGAGGCATAAATATCATGGCAATTGTCAATACTTGTATGCTGCCCATTGTGATTCTTCAAGATGGCTTTCATTAATCATTATTAATGAAATTAATAATTATTAATCATTAATTCTCAAAAAGTGTGCAGAGAAGAGCAACAAAGATGATTAGGGGACTGGGGGCTAAAACATATGAAGAGTGGTTGCAGAAACTGTGTATGTCTAGGTTAATGAAAATAAGCCCAGGGATAAGATATCATCCCTCAAAGAAGACAATTACATCAAATTGGCCAAACAAATCCAGAAGGACTTAGAGGTATGGAGTAAATTGAAATTATCACTACTAGGCAAAATCGCTTCAATTAAAATGACAATTCTACCAAAAATACTATATCTATTTAGAACAATACCGATAAACCCAGGAAAATCATACTTCAAAGACCTTGACAAAATGATATTAAAGTATTTATGGCAAGGAAAAAGAGCCAGGATTAAATTGAAACACCTGCAGGACACTAAAGAAAGGGGTGGCCTGGGACTACCAGATTGGCAAACCTATTATACTGCAACAGCTTTAACTTGGATTAAGGATTGGATGACACTCAAAGATAAAAGAACACTAGCACTAGAAGGATTTGACTTGTCAAAAGGCTGGCACGCATTTCTATGGGAGGAAAAGCCCAGACAACATGAACACTTCAGGAGACATTATATCAGAGGAGCACTGGCAAAAATTTGGACTGAAATAAGGAGAAAACACTACGACAAAATCCCAAGATGGCTATCAACCATGGAGGCCCAAATCTACCCGAACACAATGGACACAGACAGGATGAAAACCTATGACGAATTGTTGAACACAGAGGGAGATATGAAAACAAGAGAGGAACTGAGACAACAGGGCACGGATATTGACTGGTGGCCGTATTTACAGATAAAATCAAGATATAAAAGTGATATGGAAAAATTTGGAATCCAAAAAGAAAGAAATGAATTAGATAAAATTATAATGCAATCAGATGACAAATTAATAACTAAAATATATAATTATCTATTAAAATACAAATTGGAAGAAGAAGTGGTGAAGGAAAATATGATTATTTGGGCCAAAAATTTTGGATATAATATTAACCTAGAGAATTGGGAAAAATATGGAAAGTAAATACTAAGCTGACAATGTCCGTGCCCTACAAAGAAAATACGTACAAGATGTTTTATAGGTGGCATCTCCCCCCTGCACGGCTGGCAAGGATGTTTCCCAATACTAATCAGAACTGTTGGAAGTGTAAAATACAGAAGGGGACCTACTACCACATGTGGTGGTCATGCCCCAAAGTCAAAAAATTTTGGAAAACAATTCAAAGTCAGCTGGAAGAAATTACCGCCCAAAAAGTACCCCTCAGACCAGAAACCTATCTATTAGGTATACTGACAAAGGACTATAAAAAAGAGACACAATACTTGATAATACACATCCTAACTGCAGCTAGAATCGTCTTCGCACAAATGTGGAAATTGGAAAACACGCCACCAGAAGAAAAAATAATACAAAAAATTATGGAATGTGCAGAAATGGACAAATTGACCAAAGAAATACAAGGAAAAGAAGATACAGATTTTTACTTAATTTGGCAAGAATGGTACAAATGGTTAGACAAAAAAGACACGAAATAAGAGATTACCACCCAATAATACAAAAATAAGGAAATAAAAGGAAATATCGTTATATAAACATTGATACAAGATGAAAGATAATACATATAGATATATTGATATATAATTACCGAAGTAGCTCTATTTTCAAAATTCAAAATTCAAGTTATGTGACTTGATTTCATTGTATAGTTAGTTTATGTCTAGTTTGTTTTAACGTTTATGTCTATATGTGTATGTTTGTTTACAATAAAAAATTTATAAAAAAAAAATTAAAAAAAAAAAAAAAGAAAATAAGCCCAGGGGTGACATGATAGCAGTGTTCCAATATCTCAGGGACTGCCACAAAAAAGGGAGTCAAGCTATTCTCCAAAGCCCCTGAGGGTAGGACAAGAAGCAATGGGTGGAAACTAATCAAGGAGAGAAGCAACCTGGAACTAAGGAGAAATTTCCTGACAGTTAGAACAATTAATCAGTGGAACAACTTGCCTCCAGAAGTTGTGAATGCTCCAACACTGGAAGTTTTTAAGAAGATACTGGATAACTATTTGTCTGAAGTGGTGTAGGGTTTCCTACCTAGGCAGGAGGTTGGACTAAAAGACCTCCAAGGTCCCTTCCACCGCTGTTATTCTGTAATTCTGTAATCACAATAACACATTATAAAATACTCAAGACCATAAGAAGTAAATTATTAAAATTAAAAAATACTATTAATAAAAATGCCAATTGAAACTGTTAGTACACTAGAAGCTATTCAAGTCAAACATTCGTTTAAAGGGAACTCTTTCAATAATTTTTAGAATCCCATTAAAGATAGGCAAAGTAAGTGTTCTCTGCCTACTAGGCCTTGTATGGTGAGCAGATTCTATCTGAAGAAAATGGTCCTGGAAGCAACCAGAACCGTAAGAAGGGTTATATAGCAGTTTCAACTGGCCCTGAACATCAACTGGCAGCTAACATACTGTAGGTCCTACAGAATAGATGTTATTCTGCTAATGGATAATTTCAACTAGGAAGAAAACTATCACATTCTGTTTCTTTTTTTTTTAAGTGTCACATATACATCAATATATTTTAATCTGTTTCCTTACTGTTAATTCTTAAAAGAAAATTTTTCATAATGGATCAGGCAAATTTAATTTGTGTATGTAAGAATTACCTAATATCAATGAACAAGGATACAATATCTTTGCTTGTTTGTTTTGGATTTTTAAAAGCTACTTCTCCCATTAAAATGAAAAGAAAGGGCCATTATACATGCCAGATTCAGGGCTGTCATCAAGCTTTTTGGTCTCAGTCCAAAGTTCTTAGATGTCAAGTTGAAGGTTTCAGTCTCCCTGAACAGCTCATGACAACTCCCTGATTTACCTCATTAGCCTTTCCTAACATCAGAGATCCATTATAGGGGAATCAAGGAGTGTGGAAGATACTATGATTCAAACTTTCCTATATGCCATCAACACCATGCCATGGACCAGGAAATTACAGACTTATTGTCTTAGAGTTTTCATAACAGTTAGTACAGGAAACAAAAACAGAACATCGTTCCAAAGGCAACAACAATAATGAAAATTATAATGATTCTTGCTTTTCCTATTTGATTTTTTCCCTTCCTTTTGGCTGCGCTTAGCATGGAAACAGTTTTTGTTTTCATTTAGTTTATTCCAGTTTACAATTCAGATTTTCAATATATGAATGATGACCTCACATAACGTAACTAAATTTGTGTGGTTGCTACTGAATCCGAATGTGCAGTTATTGTTATTAATTATTAATAGACATTTGTAAGTATTTTGATACATTTTTCTTTCCGTTTTCATTAGGCAGAGGAGTGAAAGATCTACTTATATGCTGCTTGCTAATAAAGAGCCCCTGAATAAAATAAATTAAGGACAGGTTCATATGAGAGAAGATAATATTTCAGATATGCTGACCCCAAACCATTTAGTTTGTTCTCAAAGTGTGGTCTGGAGACCATAGGATCTCCTAACCTAAGACCTTTCAGTGGGGCCACAAAATCAAATAAATAAATATTTTAAAAGTTCTCGTTTTAATTTCTAATATAGTAAATATTGGTAAATACAACTCACATAAATCAAAACTCTTTGGGATCCTCAATCATTTGTATGAGTGTAAAAGGGCCCTGAGATCAAAATATTTGAGAATCACTGATTTAGAGCCTTATAGAGAAGAAATAGAACCTTAAGCTACAAGGAGACAAATCATTGTGATTGAGACCCAAAATAATATGTGGTTTAGAAGGGCGCATCCCTCCCCAGTCTTAAAACACAAAACTAAGCATATGCAGCTCAACTTTATTTTACTTTCTCTTTAACCTCACACATTCCAACCTCACATATCATTAATTATATGACAATATATTGTTTTAATATTTTTTTAAAGGATAAGGATGATTGAATGCAGATTAATAATTTTACCCAACATCTTTGCCTCCTTTCTTCTGCTGATTTGGATTTTTTTTTCTCTTTCTGTTTCTCTATCTCCGTCACTCCAGCACCAACACTGGGCTATAGAAACTCCATTTTATATGCCTGCTCTAGACATCAAGAGTGTTAGGGTCAGAGGCATGCCGTGCAGTCTAACATTTTTTAGTCAGAAATAAAGTTTAATTCTATTAAGTGCATTTAGTCTATACCTTGAGTGTTGCAAGCCTACAATCTTACTCTTTTGAATAGATATGTTAAAGGAGAACAGTTTCTGCTTCCTGACAGTTAATCTGATAAATCCTGTAGGAACACATTACACAACTCAAGCCCCTTTGCACTGAACAAGCCACATGCCAAGCACATTCCTTTGTAGTTTACAAGATTAGAGTCCAACCTCAGACTTTGAAACCTTAACATAACTTTCCCCAAATTAACTCAAACCTATTGTAATTAAAATTCACAGCATTCCCAGGCAACATAATCAATATAGATATATTGTTTATGAAAATGTTTATACACATAAAAATGGTAATAATATAATGGAAATGGACACAAATGCTTTTTATAATAATGCTAAAGTGTATTAGCAAAAAGAAATGCAAATACCTTTAGACTGCATTCTTGCAAGAAGTAGACAGAAGCATCATAATGTCAAGGTTCCAATTAATAAACCCAACCAATTCAGCATTCTGAGACTTGCAACTTTGTCAAAGAACTGTTTTATTGCATACATCATTTTGGCACGGATGAAAACAAAACCAGAGCTAACTATTTCCTGTGGTTTAGTTAAAGAATAGATAACTCCCTCCCTTATTGTCATAGGTCACATTGTCCAATTAGGTATTCTGGTGTCTCTTTGGCAACTCCTCTTAGTCTTTGGCCAGCACCTGTTGAGCTGACCTTGGTTCCCACGGGATGATCTGTTGTTGTCTGGTCTGACATTCTAGATTTTCTCCCCCCTCCTATACTATGTGGCAAGCTGAAAAAAAAGAAAGATGGCTGAGGCAGGCCTGATCCATTTTGAAATATATGACATAATATGAAATGACATCATTTTAGAAGGCAGGAATGATGTTTAAATTGGAATGTTAAATTTGGATTTTAAGAAATAGTTCAGAGTTAGATACAAGCCAGATCATTTAGAATGTTGACATTCTGCTAAAATTGTGCATTTGCTCCTGCAGATGTTGTTTATGATGAACAGTATTTGGGGGATACATAGAAGCAGATGGAAAAATTTGTGCAAGAAGTAGATTCAAAGCCACAATCCAAAACTACATGGCTTATTTATTTCAAAGTGAAACGGTCACTGATGCACACTTCTGAAATTGACTTGGCATTATAGGCTTGCACTCTACCACCATTTCTGCTCTCCAATCTTTATAGATACTTTAAAGACGTCTATCAATCACTCTCACCCACTTAACCTCAAAATACAGAAAATGCTTCATAAAATAATCTGAGCATCTTCCATCAGATCAAGAGGATGGCTTTAGAAAAAGCCACCCAACCAGTGCTTCATCTCTATCATTGTCTGGTTTTCATAATATTGATAGTTAGCTGAGATGTTCCCCCAGCATTGCAGCACCAGGATGTTATTCCTCTGTGCAATTAATTACAACAACAATGTTAGCATGAAGTTATGATGCTTTAACCTCTGCTAGAGGAGACAGAGCCTGACAATCAGGAGGTGGGATGAGGCAATGGAAAAACAGCTTGCCTACAAAGCGGCTGCCTTTCAAACACACACCTACACTCATACCCACACAAACACAGTCACATACACAACCCTACGTATTCCACAACTAGCTGGAAATAAATTGATTCAGCTCTGGAACAGGAACAGGAACAACACTGTGGGATCATAGAGGTCCACAGTGAATCATGGAGAAGTGCAAAGGACGGCTTTGGAAATAGACTTAAATTTCTGTCACAGCCAGTTTCAAGTGGGAAAGAACATTTTTAATGCAACGAATAGTGTCTTTATAAAAATACAAACCTTAGGATTCTGTTAAAGAAACTAGACCATTTGGTAAATCTGAAGAGTATTTGCAGTAGAAAAATGCACTATAGAAGATAAAAAAGAGATATTCTTATTAAAAAGTGTTTTGCTAGCTTTTCCATAATCTTTGTTTTTCAGTTGTGCTTGAACTACAATTCCCATCACGCATTTGTATGACTGAACATTTGTGCTGCATCTTGTTAATTTGATGTCTTTTTATAATTTGAAATCTTTTTTTTCCCAAATGTGAGAAAGGATATTCTCATATCCTTTCTCTTTTGATTCCCCTGGAACAGAGGTGTCAAACTCAAGGCCTGAGGGCCGAATCCGGCCGTTGGGTGCTTAGATCTGGCCCGTGGGGCTGCCCTGGAAAGAGCAAAGGACCAGCCCGCGGTGCCTCTGCCCAGGAAAACGAAGCTTGTGAGGCCGTGGGCAGCCCTCCCGAGCTCCGTTTTCACTGGCAGAGTGCCCCCAACACGAATGACATTGAGCAGGCCATGCCCACCCTGGCCATGCCCACCTCAGTCCCCCAAGGTCAAACACAACCCTGATGCGGCACTCAATGAAATTGAATTTGACACTCCTGCCCTGGAACCGTAAATATATCACCAGTGCTGTAGTGAAAATTTAATCTTCAGTTTTTCTGTTTGATGAAAAGTAATTTGCTCTCAAATTTTGTTCAAAGGATTAGAAAATGTCAAATTGCAGTTAAAGCATGTTAGTTATTCTATTGTTTATTTACAGCAACCTTGCTAGAAGCCTATTTCCTTTATATATAGCAATTGATAGATGTGGAAAACAGTAACCATAACACTATCTTATACCACTTTGCAAGAAAATAATTTAAAATCATACCTAAGAAAATTCTAAAACTGTCTGAGATTTAGTTGGTAGAAAAAAAGAAAATAAACTTCTTCACAAGTTAAAAAAATCTTTGGAAAAACTAAAAGCAAATTTCTCTGCACTATTACGATTACCAGTAGTCTTCTCCAACCACATTTGGAATTGGCAATTCCGTTGCTAAATGCCAGGGTCATAAAATGAAATAGCAGGTGACCATGCCAATTTATCATATCAGTTCTGGCTGCAGTTGTTAAGTGTATCTCTTGTCATCTTCCTCATTAACTTTGCTTGTTAGAAACTGGCAGCAAAGGTCACAAATGGCAATCATATAGCCATATGATGTTGTGACCTCCACAACTTGGAAGACTGGTAATAAGTCTCCTCATTCAGTGCCACTGTAACTTTAAACAATCGCTGAACGAGAGGTCAATAAACAAGGACTAACTGAAACCTCCAAATTTGTCACTTTGCTCAACCCAGGCCTATCATAGCTTCTCCATTAAGCTGTAACTATGTCTCCATTTCCTCCAATTTCACAACCATTGTACACCCTTATTCCTTTATCACAGAGGCCTGAAATGCAAAAAAGAAAAAAAACCCACTGTATCAGTGGTGGGTTGCTATCAGTTTGCTCTGGCTCTTACGAATCGGTAGTAGCAACGGCAGGAGACTCCACCCACCCACCTGGACATCATCACGGATGCTCTGCGTATGCGGAGAAGCACTGCACGCAAGCAAAGCAAGCACACGCATGCACACGCTCCCGTTGCGAATAGGTAGCAAAGGTAAGTGGAACCCACTCCTGCACTGGATAAACATTGATTATGAGAAGCTCATTTTCATTTCTCTTTGGAAACAATTATCTCTGGCCTAGTTGTTCTATTTAGTTTAATAAATCATTTTTTAAAAAGCCTTTTGAAGCATTCTACTACTCTCCATGTGCCACGAGCTGCATAGTTTCAGTGTTAGACATCTGGCATACACTGCATTTATTTCTAAACACAAAAAGTGTAGTATATGACTTATACTCCAACCTCAAGTCTGTTAACTCTGTCACAGCATCTTCTGTCACAGCATCTTCCTGTAGAACAGCATCCATCACCTCCTGAGTTTCTGATGGCCACAACCCTTTGAAGGCCTTTCTCAAGGCATTAAACGCCTGTTTGTTCCCTCAGATCTTAGGGATAGATGCTTAGGTGACCTCTCTTGTCTATCTGTAAATGAAATTGCAAAGATGATTTTGGACCTCTGGTGCATCTATTGATGACCATTGTCATTGTTTTTGATTATTTAAAATGTTAATGTTTTGCTTTGTTATTGGTAACTTCCCAGAGTCACTGCATTGGGATGGCTGGTCATATGAGTTGATTCAATAATTTGTTTAAATAAGTGAATAAAAATGCATAAAATATTAGAAACTGTAGGATCTTCTATGTGATAATGCTTGCTATGATATTTGTTTGTTCCCAGGGAGAACTTGTTGACATGACCTCTGTCCCAAAACAGGAGTCGCCTTTTATCTTGGTCTCTAGTGAAGAATGTTTCCCCCATCCCTACAAACTCAAGATATGTGTGAAGTTACTTCTCACACTGATAGGAATGACAGTTATCAAAACAATGAACAGATGTAGGCTGCCTTTCCATCATATTAAGAGGCAAGTTTCCAGCACATTTCATTGGAAAAGTACAAGGAAATGGACAAGAGTTTTTGCTGTCCTAAACTGCAGGTACACATACATGAGTGCACACACACACATGTACATGTACGCATATACATATGTATATGTAAAAGTACTTGCTGGAATTCTGTGAAAGGAAATGAGTAATTCTTTAGGGATCTGTGTTTTTAAATAATTAATAAATATTCCAATGCATGTCTAGAACATTCCTAAAATGTAGTAACTTTCACTTCCCACAAACTTATGCAGTGAGCTGAGCTACTTTTCTTTCTGACTGTAAGTGTTAGCAAAGATTCCCACACTGACTTGTTACTGCAGACTCTAAAAATGAAAAAAAAACACCTTTATGTAACAAGGCATCTGTTTGCCACTAAAAACTGACAATGATAATCAGAGAAATCATTAAAATATATCTCTCATCTCTAACGTCTACTTCATTTACAACTAATGTGCATTTGTGTCTGAGCCTTGGAAATTCAAGCTTATTCTCATAAATAAATAACCATAATGCAAAAAAGATATTATAAGAAAATATAGGCAACTTCATCTTAGTCTTTGAGAAAGATAAATCTGTGTAGTTCAATTCTCTTTCTTCTCCATATATCCTCCTCCTATTTCTCAGTTTGCTTATTTGATCTAAATATGTATGGCATAAGGCACTAAAAGACAAAGTTCTACCAGATGTTTGAGGCTTCAGTTGACTCTAATCCTTGGAGATGACTGTTGGACTCCTATATTGCACTATGATACAATGTGCTTTCTTTTTATTTTGCCTTAGTGAGCTGTATGAATCCAATCATAATTCATGAGTCGTAGTTCATGGCAGAGCTGGAGAATTTCAGGCCCAGAACAGTATGTGGCTCATGAGAGTCTTTGGAGATACCTGTAGAGATCCCTAAAAGTTGCTATCATCTAGAGAGTTTTAACATGATAGATGATAAAATGATCAAGGGGAAAATAATTTTACGTGTGGCAAATGGGATTATGATGAATAATGTAACATTTAAATGACATTTAAATGACAAACTTAGTATTTTACCTGGCCTCACCCACCATTTTTGAGAGTATCAATCTTCTCAAAAGTCAAGTACAATGCTTTTCTCACAAAATCGTGCATATCGTGATATGTGAATCCAGCCAGTTTTGATTTAGTTCAGGCTTGCCTGAAAACTTCTGACAGACCAATATCTTTCACTACATTTTATCAGATTAGACATACTATTTTAAGGGATGCAGGCCAAGTTCTACAGCAGGGATGGCTCTATCTGCTTCACTGCTATTCTTTAGTCCCAATACCTGCCATGTGAAGCAGTTGTCTGAACCCACCCAATGGCAGAACTGACCCTGTTGCCTAGGATTTATTAATTATGTGCCATCAAGTCATTTTTGACTCCTAGCAACCACCTAGATAGATCTTTTTCCATGAGCCCTGTTTCTCAGGCCTCATTTTAGTTATCTAATATCCTGGAATATAAATGTCTTACAATATAAGAAGATGACTCATCCTCTTCTATGACAATTGCCTGATATTGCCACTTAAAATGTAGGAAGAAAGCAGCCCTCCCAACCTCAAATGTAAATGAGTTCATGACTCAAAGTGATTTAGTTGGAAACTGGAAATAGACTTAGCCCAGTAAGATTTTAAAAAAAAAAACGATGTTAATAACAATTCGGCCAATGGAGCAAAATAAATAATAAGCAAAATCAAGGACAAGATGTCAAGTACAATAATAGATTCCAAATGTTATAGGGGCTATAAAGTGTTACCATAGTTTAACATAGTCTTAAAAAAGTAAAAATGGATTTTGAAGGAAGGATTTATTGAGAGTTGGGCTGAATTCATTGTGCCCAGCATGAACTGGCAGAGCAAGGAAGCATTTAGGATTTGCTAGACAAGCAATGAATAAACTTCAGAGGCCTCCTGGGGAAAACAACAGAGACATTTGTCAGAAAATGTGTCATAGTTGGAGGTAAATTGCAGGCAGATGGTAGCCAAAAGGTCAGCATCATTTCTGCTGGAAAAAAATGGGGGATTACTTCATGTTATACAGTGGTGCATGTTGAAAGGGCTACCAATTTGGGTGGTATAAAAGAGAAGTAAAATATTTCTGGGGATAAAGACCCAGCACAGTATTTCTGTGCTGTTTGGCCATTACAGCTATACTTTACTGTCAGTGCTAGAACCAATTTATCTTGGATTATCAGCTGGGTGTCAGACATTTTGCTCTTATGTTCTTCCTTGAAGATTTTTCACAATCACCTTCAGTTACTGTGAAAATAAAATCCTGGATCAAGCAACCCAAACTCTCTTGTTATATTCAAGGGCGCACTCTGTAATTTCCATCTGTTATTTTGACCCTAGAAGTACCTGATATTTCATCACACTTCTTTCAAATTGCTTGCTTCAGTGTTTAGTGTTATCTTGAACAAATAATAATAAACCTTAGACAACCCTTTTCCAAGTTATCCCTCAATAACTGCCATACAAATGTGTAATACAAAATAAGTACTATGTCTTCCTAGCCTATATGTCTGCAGATAGGATTTAATAGATATGAACTCTTCCTTGATAATAGAAAACCAGCATGTCAGAAATGAGACCATAAGGAAACTGATTGCTCATATACTTAGTTTCTTCCTGCAGGTATTTTTTCCCCACATATAACACTGAAATGTGTAACTCCTATCTATAACTTGAAGGGTAACAGGATAGGGGAAAAATCCTAGGATACTACAGAATATATTAACTGACCTTTTTGAGTCACTTGGTTTTGCTTTGGACTCAGACGGCACTGAAGTATATAGAAATAAATAATAAATAATCTTGCAAATAATCAAAGCATATGTACTTTGATAAATTTCCAAAGTCCCATCATTTCAAATACTATTATATATATTCAGGAAAATATAAATAGAAAAAGTAATGCAATAAGAGATCAACAGGAACTATGTGTGGAGTATATGAATTTTTCATGAAAGAAATAATATAGCAGGTTCAAAGTCTTTACAAGGTCAATTAATTTTTTATTTACCCTTGGTGGTTGCACCACTACCTAATTTTGTATGTTATTATTATATGCTGTTCAATGTGATTTAAGCTTGTATTACATTTTTAATACATTAAGAGGAGTTTGGGATCTTCAGTTTCCCATCCTGCAGATTTTAGCATTTTCTCTATTCAATCATGTCCAATTCTCAGAGACCACCCTGCAGTTTTCTTAGCAAAGTTTTTCAGAAGTGGTTTGCCATTGCCTCCTTTCCAGAGTTGAGAAACAGTGATTGGCCCAAGGTCACCAAATTGACTCTCCAAACACATCTCATCTAATCTTAATTCAAGAGTATTCTAAAGCATATTGTTTTCTTCCCTTGTACCATTTGAAATGGCTTCTAAGTATTTAGTTACTGTTAAATAGATTACACTATATGCAGTGAAGCTATATTTAAATACTAGTTTGCACTCATGAGGTCATAAATGGTTGAGAGTTCAGGATTCATGTGAATTTGTTTGTCATATATGATAATAGTAATTATTACTTATATGAGATGAATCCATAGCAAGGCAGCTCTACTTGTACAGCACACCTTTTTAAAATAGAGAGGAGTAACTGGAGCCCAATCAGTGGTCGGTTGCTACCGGTTCATCCCAGATCGGGCAAACTGGTAGGGGCGGCAGCGGCAGCAGTGGCGGGAGGCTCTGTCCACCCACCTGGATGATTCTGTGCATGCACAGAAGCGTCATGCACGTGCGCCCATGAGCAAACCAGTAGCAACAGGATTTGAAACCCACTACTGAGCCCAATGAATCACTTGTTGTCCATGAGTCTCATTTTGAGAACCATGGTTTGGGGCAAAGGTGCCCTAATATTTGACAGGAAATGGACAGCTTAGTTTGGGTAACCAAATCATCATTACCACTATTATTTTGTCTTAAAATTGTATGGTATTTTGAATTGTTGCATGCTGCCATAGTCTGTGTGGATTGAAATAATCTATAAATATTGTTACATAGCAATATTATTTAGACTTATATACCACTTTACAGCCTTCCCTATCAGTTTACAGAATCAGCATATTGCCCCCAACAATCTGTGTCCTCATTTTACCCACTTCAGAAGGATGGAAGGCTGAGTCAATCTTGAACCTGGTGAGATTTGAACTGCCAAATTACAGGCAGCCGACAGTCAGGAGAAGTAGTCTCCAGCACTACACTCTAACCACTGCACCACCGTAGCTCAAATAAAATTATAAAAACCCCACTCCCTATTTAAAAGCAAAAATAGCATTACCAATTTATCTGTTAAGCCTCTGCAAAGCACACACACACACAAAATCACACCTTTAAAAACACCAACCCTCCACAAAGACAAACATATTCAACCCAGCAGCATGGCACTTCACCCTTCCAGCAGATAGGCTTCTCCTATAGCAGGGGTGTCAAACTCAGTTCCATTGAGGGCTGCGTCAGAGTTGTCTTTGACCTTGGGTGTGTGAGTGTGTGTGTGTGTGTGGCCAGATTGATGTCACTCATGTCAGGGGTGCCTGTGGTGGCCCGAGTGCTCTACCAACGAAAATGGAGCTTGGGCGAACTCTGTTTTCAGCTGCAACTGTCTCCTGCAACCCTCTGTCAGTGAAAATGGTTCTGTTTTCATAGGCAAAGGCACCGTGGGATGGTCCTTCACTGTTTCCAGGGTCGCCCTGTGGACCAGATCTAAGCAACCTATGGACCACATCCAGCCTGAGGACCTTGAGTCTGACACCCCTGTCCTATAGTTTACAAAAGCCAAATCACTGAAAAATGCAGGCTGTAGGACAAAAGAAATTGTCTGCATATGACTTAAGCCCTAAATAGGGAAGATTTTATGGCCTGATAAGAAAACACTATTCCAGAAAAACATATAGGAAAAAGTATTCGATACAAACTAGAAATAAATATAATATAAGCGGGAAATAAATAGGAAGCAAGTGTCAGTAGATGCAGAGGGACATATGGTACAATTTGAGTAGATTAGACTTAGAATTTACCTGAAACTTTAGGCATTCACTATACAGTAGCTAGTACCATTTCAGCTGGAACCCAGATGATGCCAGATTCTGCCAAGAAAGAAGAGAATCAGTTAAATTTTCAGTTGTCATTTTCAATTCAATGACATTTAATTACATATATCTATATCTATACATAGCTTTATTTTTCCTGTACTCAGTATGAAACTAGGGCTGGAAGTGTTACCATGGTTACACTCATACCCTGTCAATGGGTGGAAATCAGTTTTATATAACCAACACCCAATACAGCACTTTAAGACAGAGATTTACTGACGTAAACAGTTCTTCCCCCATCTTTCCTCTTTTGAAATGAAGAATCAAAAGAAAACTGTAAAAAATTATCACAGCTCTTGTAGGCTTCTTCTTCAATAGGAATATCAAGTCATACATAGGTTGTCATAAAATAGGGCAACCTGGTGAGACCTACTTCTGCAAACGCACATGAGGAAACAAGCTACATTTATTCATTTTCAACATTGTCTGATTTAATTTAATTTAATTAAATTTTCTCTGTATGTCTTAAACTGAAATACAGCCTTTGGAACTAGAAATTCTCATTTTCTCTACAACCCTTCATATGTTACAGAACTACCACTCCTAGAATTGTAGAAGGACCAAGGAATGAGTCTTTGGTCAGGCTGTGTTTTTGCTTATTTTTATCCCACCTTTATTATTTTTTACAAATAACACAAGGCAGCGAACATATCCAACACATCTTCCTACTCCTCATTTCACCACAACAACAAACCTGTGAGGCGGATTGGGCAGAGAAATTGACTGGTCCAAAGTGACTTGCTGGCTTTCATGGCTATGATAGGACTTGAACTCATGATCTTCTGCTTTCTAAGCCATTTTATATATAATTACAGTTGGTCCTTGAATTACAGCCATTTGTTTAGTGACCATTTGAAGTTACAGTGATATTGGAAAAAAGTAACTTACCAGTTCTCACACATATGACCATCACGGCCTCTTTCACAGCCACATGATGAAAATTCAGGCACTTGGAAACAGACATGTATTTATGATGGTTGCAACATCCATGTGATCACTATTTGTGACTTCCCAACCAGCTTCCAACAAGCAAAGTTGATACAGTTAACAATTGTAGCATGAAAAGTTGTAAAATTGTGTGTGTGTAATTTAACAACCACTTTGCTTAGCAATGGATACTCAGGTCCCAATTCTGGTCATAAGTAGAGGCCTATCTACATAGAGTATCATGGACACCTACTGCTGGCTTTAGGCTACTTACTCTCTCTTACAACTAAACTTACAGGACTGTTAATGGGGGGAACAATTGGAAGAGAAAGTGCTATGATGTTGCCTTGTACTCCAGAAGTTATGGCAGTATATAAATCTAACAAATACTATAACATGAACACTGATTAAAGATAAGGCCCATGCCCATTTCATGAAAGACATGTATTCCAGAGCTCTCAAATTCTGCAGCAGAAAGCAAGGATCATTTTCTAGCAGAGGAAATGTCTTCCAAAAAATATGATCAATTTAATTATTAATTATCAGTTAATCGTTTCCACTTTTCACCAGAAAATGCATGTACTAAACCAAACCAGATGTGATAGGTAGGAAAGTTCAGTTATACAGTCAGTTATACTGCAGTGATTCCTATTATATCAGTGAAATCATTCTTTTAATGGTTATTTCTTCTGAGTTTTCTGCCAATGAAAGCACATTGTATTTACTTGCCATCCCCTTGAGGCAGACAGGATCAAGAAAGAGAGGTCACGAGGAGACTTGAAAAGTATCATTAGTTAAGGTATTGAAATTTTGTCAAAGCCCTGCTCTTCCTTAATTTATACTTAATCCAAATAAAGACTGAGTTGTTTTGAGGAAAAATCTTAAATTCCTCACATGCTCCAGACTTGAAAAGTACCATTAGTTAGGGTATTGAAATTTTGCCAAAGCCCTGCTATACTTTAATTTATACCTAATCCAAATAAAGACTGAGTTGTTCTGAGGAAAAATTCCTCACATTGCTCCAATCTCCAGTCCAACAGCCAATTTAGGAGCCATAGTGAATATTGGCAGTGTTAGCAGTTTTAATGGTGGTTCTTCTTCTAGTAATGTATGCATGAGCTACCATATATGAATTACAAAACTCAGGATGACCATTAGATCTGGCAGCAATAAAATTCAGAAACCTCTACTTTTTTTGCTATGAATGGTGGTCATGAGTGTGACAGCTGATGCTCACACTGATTTGCAAACATTCTTCAGGTACAGATAGTCACTCTGTCCCAAAAGAAAATCTTTTTCTTTATCTCTAAAGACCATGCAAAACAATAATAATCTGTGTTAATTTACCTAAACAGAGATTTCTTGTTTGAAAGAAAAGTATTAGATAGAATTTTTGTGTTGTAACTTTAATTGATTTCCTAGTAAATCTTATTAAACTGAATTTAGGAAACATATTTTCTTGGACGGATCCCTCCAATCCTGATTGCTGTTAAAGAAGTCCGAGACTCTTTGGATTTTTATTCTCCAGATATTCCCCAGCTTTATCATGAGTAAGCATGTTCATTGAAGTCAAGAAACATGGAATGGACAACAATGGATACCCTTGAAGGCAAGGCCTTCAGGCTCAAGGCAATTGCCTTGCCTGCTTTCACTGTATTTATACCACTATTAGAGAGCGATGGCTAAAAATCATTTTCTTTCATTCCTTACTCTTCAAAACAGCCTTCAGTGGACAAGACTAATATTTAACTTTCCATGATTGTGAGTGAACTGAACAAGGTAAATAACAGTATCGATGTTTCACAATAGAGCACTTTATAAAGCAGGCATTTGCATATGCCTGCTAGAAAAATAAGTCAAGTGAACAGGATTAGCCACAGTGCTGAAGTGAAGTGTTTTAAGGAGTTAGCATAATCTTCCTTAAATGAAAAACAGGAAGAAAAAAAACCTTGATATTAAGGAAGTTATTTTAAAAATGTTAATGAAACTGTTAAAACAAAGAGCTAATCCACTTCAGCAGTTGTCTTACATAACATAATATAGCAAAAATAATTAAGTCTTTTATTTGTTTGAAACTCAACAAAGTGCTGTTTAACAAAGTGCAATTTTTATTTTAAAAATCTAATAATAGCAATAGCAATAGCCCTTAGAATTATATACCGCTTCACCCGTGCTATACAGCCCTCTCTAAATGGTTTACAGAATCAGCATATTGCCCCCAACAATTTGGGTCCTCATTTTACCAATCTCGGAAGGATGGAAGGCTGAGTCAACCTTGAGCTTGGTGAGATTCGAACTGCCAAATAAAACATAAAAATTTTAAGTATATATAAAATAACGTTTATCACTGATTATAAAATCTTTACTACTAATTTTATGTATTATGCACAAAGTACTTGCATATTTTGGTTAGCAACAGAAATCTGGTAGAACTAGATTTGAGAAGTGTAGGGCTTTCTTCTGAAGCATGGGAACCAGGCCTTGATTAATGAGGGTGGATGATAGATATTAAATTAAAAGAGCACACATTATTTATTTGTTGTTGAATTCTACTATTTTATTATAAGAAGGAGCAAAAAATGCTACAAATTAAGATTGCCTTTCCAAGAATTAGCATTACTTTGTTAAACTGTATGTATGTGTACGATTAAATCCCAATAGATTTCACTCAAAAACTTCTACCTGGATTTAATCAATTATTTCTGCTTCTTCCCCTATCCAAATGCTTTAGTAACCAGGTAAATTGGCAAGATGTGTTCAAAAGCTCTTATAGAGTGCTATATAGGATTCTCTCTTGAAAGAGATGATTCCATAAGCATATGGATAACAACTAATAGTTTTTATTTATAAAAATCTCTCAAATTATAGAATCTAGATGATTGCTCAGGGTAATGATTTCAAAGAAAAAAGACAGAGGATAATATCAGCCCTTCATAAATGCAAATAATCTGGGAACTTTTAATTTAAAAAAATATAATGCACCCAGAATCCAACTTTTAAGCAGATCACAGTGGCTGCATTGCATTAAAGGTCAGTTTAGATCAGAGGTGTCCAACCTTGGCAACTTTAAGACTTGTGGACTTCAATTCCCAGAATTCCCTAGCCACCCTGGTTTAGATTAGCCTCTCCTTTCCCCAACAATAACCAATGAATTGGCTAATCAGACTTATTTCTTATGAAAAGAAAATCACAATTGCCAATAGGTATAGCTTCCAAATATGTTTAGAATGTCTAGGTTACTATGATAGCCTTCTCGGACATCAAAAAGATGACAAAATTCAAAAAACAGGAAATAGCAACCTCATCTTTCATTGATTAGGATACACAGTTAAGATGCAGTGTAGCATTACCATTATTGTTCTTAGTGGCAATTTTGAAACATATAATCATTCTGCTTTCAGCAATTTTATTTGGCTGAGAGAATAAGAACTACAGTGTAAATATCAGCATCTGTGCAGTGAAATGCTCTTCTGTAGCACTGAAAACTGCTATATTTAAATATACTTCTCTCTGTAGTACCCATATTTCATATATGTATGTTCCTTGTGTTTCTTCTATGAAAAATTGATCATGGATACTAATTTTCCAGTATTATCAGAGTTGTCTTAATTGATACATACATTATCTTTGATTTTACTAAAACCAATAACAGCAGAGGTAAGGAAATGAACTACTTGTTGACTACATATATCATTTTTTTTGAAAAGTATATTATATTTGAGAAATATATTATTGACTGATTCTCTTTGTCTTTCCTTTAGTCATTCATTTTAGATAAGAATCAATTTTCAATATACATTAGCAGCCTAATATGTTAACTTGCAAATTGTCTTAAGATGACGTAGTTTTAATAATGAAGTATATGTTTCTTAATTACCAATAGAATTCCTTTTTTTAAGTGATTATGACATTTTGAAAATATTGATCTTAAAAGTAAAATGCGAGAACTGCCTTTGAACCAATATTTTTATTTATTTATTTATTTGTTTAAATTTCTATACCGCCCTTCTCCAATATAGGACTCAGGGCGGTGAACAGCCAAAGTAAAAACAAGACATACAAAATCTAAAAACTGTTTAAAATAATTAAATATTCTGGCTGTAATTAAAAATTCCAATTTAAAATCAGTTTAAAATTTAACTCAAGCCAGCCCAGCTAGCTGAAATAAATGGGTTTTCAGGGCCCGACGAAAAATCCAGAGGTCTGTTATTGTATGTATCTCTGGGGGGAGGTTGTTCCAGAGGGTGGGCGCCGCCACAGAGAAGGCTCTCCCCCTGGGGGTCACCGGCCGACATTGTCTGGCGGACGGCACCCTGAGGAGGCCCACTCTGTGTGAGCGTACTGGCCGATGGGAGGCTATTGGTGGCAGAAGGCGGTCTCGTAAATACCCCGGCCCTGAGCCATGGAGCGCTTTAAAGGTGGTCACCAACACCTTGAAGCGCACCTGGAAGACCACCGGGAGCTAGTGCAGCTCGCGCAGGAGAGGTGTCACATGGGAGCACCTCGTCGCCCCCATAATCCCCCACGCGGCCGCATTCTGGACCAGCTGGAGCCTCCGGGTGCACCCCAGGGGGAGCCCCATGTAGAGAGCGTTGCAGTAGTCCAGGCGGGAAGTGACGAGTGCCTGAGTGACTGTGCGTAGGGAGTCCCGATCTAGAAAGGGGCGCAACTGGCATATCAGGCGAACCTGATAAAAAGCCCCCCTGGCCACGGCCGTCAAATGATCTTCTAAAGACAGCCGTGCATCCAGGAGGACGCCCAAGTTACAAGCCCTCTCCATGGGGGCGAGTGATTCACCCCCAATAGCCAGCGATGGCATCAGCTGGCTATATCGGGACGCCGGAAGCCACAGCCACTCGGTCTTGGAGGGGTTGAGTCGGACCCTGTTTCTCCCCATCCAGGCCCGCACGGCCTCCAGGCACTGGGACATCACTTCAAGGGCATCATTGGGGTGGCCTGGGGTGGAGATGTACAGCTGGGTGTCATCAGCGTACTGGTGGATCTCCACCCCGAAGCCACGGATGATCTCACCCAGCGGCTTTACATAAATGTTGAACAGAAGGGGCGAAAGGACCGACCCTTTTGGCACCCCACAAGCCAGGTGCCTCGGGGTCGACCTCTGCCCCCCTGTCAACACAGATTGCGACCGGTCAGAGAGGTAGGAGGAGAACCACCGCAGAACGGTGCCTCCCACCCCCAACCCCGCCAACCAGTGCAACATGATACCATGGTCGATGGTATCAAAAGCCGCTGAGAGGTCTAACAGGACCAGGATAGAGGAGCAACCCCTATCCCGGGCCCTCCAGAGATCATCCACCAATGCGACCAATGCCGTTTCCGTGCTGTGCCCAGGCCGGAAGCCGGACTGGAGCAGGTCTAGATAGACAGCTTCATCCAGGTACCGGGGAAGCTGTTGCGCCACCACACTCTCAACAACCTTTGCAACGAAGTGAAGGTTGGAGACTGGACGATAGTTAGCCAAAACAGCCGGATCCAGAGAGGGCTTCTTGAGGAGGGGCCTCACAACCGCTTCTTTCAAAGCGGCCGGCAGGACCCCCTCACTCAAAGAAGCGTTAACGATCTTCTGGAGCCAGCCTCGTGTCACCTCCCGGGAAGCCAGTACCAACCAGGAGGGACACAGGTCCAATAAACATGTGGTCGCGTTCAGCCGTCCCAGGATCCTGTCCATGTCCTCGGGAGCCACAGGATCGAACTCCCCCCAGATAACACTCTCAAGACCTGCCTCAGTCATCCTGTCCGGACATACCCAGTCAGAGGCCAGCCCTTCCCGAATCTGAGCGATTTTGTCATACAGATACTGCACAAAATCCTCAGCTCGGCCCTGCAAGGGGTTATCCCGCACTTCCAGATGGAGGAGGGAGTGGGTCACCAGGGCGGCCGGGCGATTATCTGATGACGCGATAAGAGCGGCAAAATAGCTAGTTTTCGCCGCTTTTATCGCCACTAGATAGGTCTTAATATGAGACCTCACCAGTGTTCGGTCAGATTCGGAGCGGCTGGTCCTCCAACTACTCTCCAGGCGTCTTTTCCGGCGCTTCATCTCCCTAAGCTCCTCGGAGAACCAAGGAGCTAGGTGAGTTCGGTGCCGGGTCAGAGGCCGCAAAGGCACGACTCGGTCCAAGGCCCCGGCAGCCGCACTATCCCAGGCGGCCACCAGGTCTTCAGCCGAGTCATGAGCCAGAATCTCAGGAAATGGCCCAAGCTCCATCTGGAACCTATCAGGGTCCATCAGGCGCCTGGGGCGGAACCACCTGGTCGGTCCCGCCTCCCTGCGGCGGGGTGCAGCGGTTAGAAAGTCCAGTCGAAGGAGCGAGTGGTCAGACCATGACAAGGGTTCGATGGCTATATCCCCTATATCAAGGCCACTCAACCACTGACCAGAGACAAAAACTAAGTCCAGAGTGTGTCCCCCTGTGTGAGTGGGGTCATGAATTAACTGAGTAAGGTCCATGGCCGTCATGGAAGCCATGAACTCTCGAGCCACTTCAGACGTTTCACCGATAGATGGCAGGTTGAAATCCCCATGATGACAAGTCTGGGGGTGTCCACCGCCACCTCGGCTATAACGTTAAGCAACTCGGGCAGGGCCGTTGCCACGTGGCAGGGAGCCAGGTACGTGACCAACAAGCCCATCTGTACTCTACGACCCCACTTCACAAAGAGGGACTCACATCCGGCTATCTGTGGAACAGTGGTCTCCCTTGGATCCAGACCTTCTTTTATAATAACTGCCACCCCCCCGCCCCTGCCCTGAGCCCTTGCTATTTTAAAATAGCAAATATATTTAGTTACTGGGTTAAAACTTTTGGCTAAGCCTGAGATTTAAATTATTTGAAATACCTTGCTTACAATATCCAGGAGTAGCACATTTTAACATTGATTGGCAAATAACGATTAACATCGCTCGAAGAATTGAAGCTGTGGTCATAGGAGGAGCCTTGGTGGTGCAGCGGACTAAAGTGCTGTTAAGTAGCACTTAACTGCCAGCTGCCTACAATTACTGCGAGCTCAAATCTCACCAGGCTCAAGGTTGACTCAGCCTTCCATCCTTCCGAGGTAGGTAAAATGAGGACCCGGATTGTGGGGGCAATAAGCTGACTTTGTATAAAAAAGAACACCGTTTGGGGGGGGGCCAAAAGCCCTGCTAAGCAGGTATATACAAAAGTATGAAGGCTATTGCTTAACGCATTGTAAGCCACCCTGAGTCTCCAGAGAAGGGCGGCATATAAATCGAACCAATAAATAAACAATAAATAAATATGATCATGATTTTTGACAAGCAAAATCAGTGGGGAACCTGGTAGGAAGTCAGAAGTTATTCCTAACTCCCATTGCTTTTCGGCCAACTCATGGCAATTCTGTTTATCAGTTGAGGTAAGGAAATATCTCTGAAACAATGATCCAATGAGTCATGGATCATCTAGTATGTGTGTATGAAATCAGTTACACAGTGCAAATGAGCTATATGGAAAGAACAGCATGATAAAGTCAAAAAGAAGATAAAGTTGGAGTCCCTGCAAATTAAGGTTGGTGAAAAGTTAATGTAAAAGCAAGCTAAGACAGTTCCACAGTTTTAGGAAATCAGATATAGTCTACTTACCAACTTATAACTGGTTCTGAAAGTTGTCTGTCCTATTTTTAGAAAAAAATGTTGATTATTATGCATTTAGCTGGAGTGAAACAGCAGCCAATTCTAATGTGAATTGCAGGGATGGCTGTAGTACATTGGCTGCCTGATAGTAAAATGCCTGAAAAACATCATACATTCATAAGTTTGTGAAAACCAATTTATTAATAGTCAATTCTCCCAACTGCTGCTGATTCAGACTTAGAGGTGATGTATTTTTTTATCCTATGCCCAAAAGATATTATATAGAAGTTTACTTAGAAATTATGTTCAAGTTAAATAACTTTCTTAGTATTCTAGAGGAGAATCCATAGATTGCTTAAAAATGTTTCTTGATTGCAGTCTCAAATTTGCAGTGCTTTCATATGATTCAATCACAAATTTCCAGTATATACACTTGCTAGAGGCTACAGCTAAATGTAAATGTAAATGCAAAATGATTACTGTATATAATGATTTATGAAATTCAGACTCTCTCCAGGCCAGCCCATTGGGTTCCGTGGCACTGAATTTTCCAATTTCCAGACTGCATTTTGCATATCAAATATTAAAAGCACTGCTAGCTTTTAGAGAAGAGGAAATACACCGCCTCTAAATCTGAACCATGGAAGAAGATAAGGAGTGGGCCTAAAAGAGAACCAAACAGAAGAAGGATGAACATTCTGAGTCACCACTTCTGTACAACACCAGAGCTAGGAAGGATTATCAGTTTTGAGCAATCTAGTAGCATTTGACTTGCAGATAGGGATGGAGGTCACGGTAACTGCAGAATATTAGACATGAAATACAAAGTATCTGGAGCAATTTAAATTTGAACATTGACTTCTTCCTTAAACAGAAAACAAACTTCTCTTCCTCTGATCACTTAACTTTTATTTGATTTCTGAAATTGCTTGCTTGGCCATTTGAAACTGTATTCTGTGCTGTAACTTTGTATTTCCTTACCTGCTTTCTGTGGGAACTACTACATCATAATATTTGACTCAGTATCCTGATCTACTTGGACAATTTATCCAAATACTGCCTAGAATGATAGATGTCATTCAGTGTCTGTCTACATGAACACTTGTCCTGGACATTATCTGATCTCAGCTAAGTATTTCTGTAAGCACTTCAGCATGTGCTGCAGTGATTTAGTTTGTTAAGGAGAAATTTATGCACAATATTCCTCTGGTTCTGGCATGATTCTGCTTTCATATTCATTTTAATATAAACTTTCTTTTCCTTTTTCTATATAGTTTTTAAAATATATGCAGTAATTTAGACTTTTAAAAATATATAGATTTTAATACAATTGTAACCAAGTTTATACAGGCATTTAGATTATATATAATAATAGAAATAACCCATCAATTATTTTCAAGAAATATTAGTTGCAATTATTTAACATGTAATAAATAATCAAACATTTTTCAGGGTTATTTATTTTGTCATGCATTTATTTGTTGAAAACACTTTTCTGCTTTATTAAAGTATTTTAGTTAAGCTTAACAATCCATCATTGGTGGCTAACAATAGACTATTGATTCATGATAGACTATTAAACTTAATTAAAATGATTTTTAAAAATACTTCTCTTACATTGTTTAAATTAGATCCCTGATAACCTTCAACTCTATTGAGACTGAACAGTTTGGAACTATAAAAGTTAAGTCTCATGCATATTTAAGGCCTCCAAAATAAGGAAAACTAATTTTAAATATCAGGTATCAATTTATATATGCCAACAAAGAAGGATATTTATAACTCAGGGTTGAAATGAGGGGTCCTTCATGCTCTCTTAGGTCTAAGTAAAAGAAGAACTTAATTTAGTTCACTGGAAGGTTTTCAATTCCACCTTGATAGCTTCTTCTATTATAGAATGGAGAGTTCTCCTTCAATTGCCTTGTCTCTGTGAGTGTTTAAAACAATAGGTTAGTTACTGGGAGATCATGAATTCTAATCCTGCATTAGACCCAAAGCTAGCTGGGTAGTCTTGGGCCAGGCACACTCTCTCATACCTAAGAAGGAGGCAATGGCAAATCATTTCAAAAATCTTGCCAAGAATACTGCAGGAACTTATCCAGGCAGTCACCAGGAGTCAATAATAACTTGAAAGCACCTGGGGGAAAAAAGGAGTGTGGGATTTGGTAGAGAGACTTCTGAATACTTTTAATGTATTCTTTTTACTGGTCATAAGAATCAAAGTCACTGACTTTATTAAAATAGAACTTTTTTCTAAAGTTAAATAGAATCGACACACAAATGATCATAGTGATTTGTAATTCTAGTAAATATCTATGGATACACACTGAATCTTCTTTTCAGGGATCTTCTTTTTTCCAAATGTTTTTGTTCATATCACCTTCCTTCCCAAAGCTTGTCAACAAATAGTTGCTGAAAAAGGAAATCTGCCTATATAATCCCCAACCAGTTTCCCAATATTAACATACTTAGATTCATATATTTCAATTTAACTGGCTACATTCTGAAATGCAGGCCAATGCTCATTCACCTAAGAATAAGCTGGTGATATTTCCCCCTGAACAAACATGCACATGTGTTGTTAGTGACTCATCCCATTGTGATCCCTGAGCTTGACACCAAGAGTAGTGCCTGGTGACTGTCCCATGTGGGACAGTTATCTATGAGCCAAGACATACACAACCAAGACATTAGCGGAGTCTGAAACTATGTCAGATGTTTCTAGTTGAGTGCATATTTTGAGATGAGAGAGAGATTCCTCTTTTCTGTTTGGGAGGGAGGATGTATGCATGCCTGCATGCTTTTAAGAACAAGAGGTTTTAATAAGAATAATTTGTAACAAAGCCATATATTTTTCTGTTAGTTTCTGCATATAATGTTCTACTACAGAAATATTAGTGATATACGCAATGGAAAAGACCCTGATGTTGGGAAAGATTGAAGGTAACGGAGAAGGGGATGGCAAAGGATGAGATGGTGAGATAGTGTCATTGACACAGTGGGCATGAGTCTGGGCAAACTTGGGGAGACAGTAGAGCACAGGGGTGGGGTTGGCATGCTATGATCCATGGGATCATGAAGAGTTGGACACAATTTAGTGACTGATCAACAAAGTCAGTGTTGGCAGAGAATAAATTGTAAACATGGCTGAGCTTCATGAAATATCTCTGTTACCATCATTTTAAAAAAATGGTTTGCTTCAATGCAGGCTTGTGCAAAGAACCCCTTCAAAGCTGCAGTGTGAAGCAAGTCAGTTTCCCTGTTTTTAAAAGCCAAAGCAAGTGGCCCCGTTGCTTCCATGCAAAATCTCATCAGGCACATACTCAGAAGCTTCTTCCAATCTTTTTGATAAAGCCAAGTGCAGCCACCATGCACACCCTGGCAGAGATGCACTATGAAACAAGTTGCGACTCCCAGCCTATCTCCCAAGTAGCCTGCCTTATCACTACATTTCAGTCCTCAGGAGCTTAAGCAAAGCAGTGCAAAATGTGAGCCCAATAAGACCAGCAGCATAGAGAGGGACTGTCTTGGGGACAATTAGAGGATAAAAAGAAAAGCACAGTGCCACTGGACCAATGCACATGAAGCACTGCCTGATATGAGAAGCTTATTCCTTCAGGATCAGTTCCTGTCAGAACATCTAGCTCATTAAAGATGTGCTAATCATAGCGCAGAGGTGGAAATTAAGAAATGACTCATTGCTTCCACCACCTTTGTACTGGTTGTTAAGATGCAGAACTGCTGGGATCACTCCATAAAAATGAATTCTAATAAGCTACATTTTGTAATTTTACTGGATGAAATCACAACAAAGGGACAAGAAAGGGAAGAGTATGTTCTAGTTTGCAATATATATTTTTTTAAAAGATAATGCAAAATTCTTGGCTGGTTTTGCTGTAATTTACACATATAGCTTTCCCTCTGGAAATCAAGCATGCCAGCAATTCTTGAAGCAATAAGGAGCCTGAGATACTGCAAATATGTTATGGGATCATCTTTTTTTGGGACACAATCCAATTTCAGTTATCCCTTACAATAAAAATCTTTATACTTCTTTTGGATTAAAGAGATTTACAAGGACTGGCAAATAGATGCTACTGTAATGATCCAAATAACACTGTTTCAAAAATTACTGCATTTTTATATATTTAACTTTAAGTTGTATTTTATTCAAAAAGTTAAAATATAAATATTTTTAAAAATACAAACAACAATAACAAATAAAAATAGATAAAACATTTTAAAATGTGCATTAAAAAGGACAAAAAACAAAACCACACTAATATTTTTGGAATTTGTATTTTAACTTTTTAAATGAAATATAAATTAAAATATTTAAAAATTACCACTTATTGGGCAAAGATAGAAAATAGTTATCAGCTATTCTGGAGGGTATATTTTTTATTCACGGTATCTTGGGAATACAGTCTTGTATCTGCTCATTTCTACAGCAAGAAAGTACAAGTGAAATAAATTATGGTAACAGATTTGACTGCAACCATTTATTTCATTGAATATGAAAAGAAACCACTGTGGGGAAAAGTGTCCGTTGAGTTTTTAAGGCTCTGTATTGCATAAGACAAGCAAGCAATCTAATGTTGTGACTAAGAAGAATGTCCTGAAATAGAACTGTATCATTTTCGGACTGACCTTTTCATACTACAGCGAAGAGTTCTCTTATTATGCCTCTTCTGATCAAATCACACTGGGCAACCATTTTATTGATATAATTTTTTCAATGGTAGTACATACATAGCCATTAAAAAGGTGGCAGTGTGGGGTACCTCATGATTAGGTACCCTGTCTTCAGTATGGCTGTTTAGAATTCTAGTTATAACAGAAGATTCACAGGCACAATAATTCAGCCTATTTCTTGGTCATTGTTACTGCTGTAGATGTTTGTTCAGCTCAAGTTACTGTAGCCCAAAATCTTCGTGCGTCCAACTCTAAATGTGTTAGCATGCATGCAAGCTAGAATCCTGTGAATACCTATAAGTGAAAGATATCTGAGAGATATCAGGTGAGGCTGGAAGTAGGGAATTTACTTAGTCTTCACTTGGCAAACTCTTCCAATTTTATAAAGTTTCAGTAAGCCCATAGTTTCAGATTTATTAGAATTTTAGCACTCCAGGTTCTTTGGTAAGAATTATTCATCATTTCCACTCAAGTTGACTTATTTAATTATTTTACATTTGTGACCTGCTTTTTAAACTCAAGATGGCATTCCCCATTCTTGTCCCTGCTTTGTTTCCTTCAACAAATCTGTAAGGTAATTTGGGTTCTGTAAATATAGTATCTTTGTAGGTCCTATCATTAGACAGGGAGGCTTATGTGTCAACACACAAATGTCATTTTAACATCTGGTGACACTTATGTTATGTTGTGCTGTGCTGTGCTGTGCTGGGCTATGAACTAGAGACCATTGCTCATTCATTTGGCTTTCATGCGCCATAATGGTTCTTTTGGGGAAAGTCTAGATTAAAGGATCAGGAGTGCCTATGGAGATTCTCAGTCATCCAGGTCATCATTATCCCAAAGGTACTTTTTGAAAGGCAGTTGGATTTTCTTTGTTTTCTTTCTTGAAAACATTTTGCTTCTCATCCAGGAAGCTTCTTCAGTTTTGGGGAATAGAAGGATGACCAAATGACTGCAAGAACATAATTTTTTCTATTCTCCACCATTCAGTCAGAACTGAAGAAGCTTCTTGGATTAGAGGCTAAATGTTTTCAAAGGAAAAAAACCCCAAGTACCGTATTTTCCGGCGTATAAGATGACTGGGCGTATAAGATGACTGGGCGTATAAGACGACCCCCGACTTTTCCTGTTAAAATATAGGGTTTGGGCTATACTCACCGTATAAGACTACCCCTCTTCCAACGCACACCAAATAAAAATTAAAAAACATCAACTGGCTTACCCACAATGTAAAAGCAGCTGTGCTAGACCCAAAATGGCCCCTGCAACAAGCAGGAACCTCACACAGCCACAAAAAGCCCAAAAAAACAACTTTCACACTTTACACACACAAAATTCCATATACAGCTTTGTGAGATTTTGTGGGTTTGTGTAGTTAGAGTGAAACACTACAGAAACACACTAAATCTCGGAAAGCTGCACAAATATTATTTTATTTTTATTTTTATATGAAAACTAAATTTAAAACTTCCTAAACTTTAAATGGCTAGGTCTAAAAAAGAACAACTAAAAAAAAACCCCAATTAACTATTTTTTTCAAGCTCCCAAAGGGGAAAAAAACTTACCTAATAGAACGGGGTCTCCAACCTTGGCAACTTTAAGACTTGTAGACTTCAACTCCCAGAATTCCTCAGCCAGCTTTGTTTTGCTGGCTGAGGAATTCTGGGAGTTAAAGTCCACAACTCCTGCCTGCTTGATTGCAGGCAGGGAGTGGCTTGCTGATGGAATGGATTCAGGCAAGCGAAGCAAGGCAAGCGTTGCGATTAGCAGCTAAGGTAAGCAAGATGGAGGGGGAATTTTTTTTCCCTTTTACTGGGCTCTGGCGATCCCAGCTGAGTTGCCTGATTAGCAGGCAACTCAGCTGGGATCGTCAGAGCTTGGATCGATGGCTCTGGCGATCCCAGCTGCGTTGCCTGATTGGCAGGCAACTCAGCTGGGATCGTCAGAGCTTGCAGAGCCACGTAAAAGGAAAAAAGTTTTTTCCTTTTACTGGGCTCTGGCATCCCAGCTGAGTTGCCTGATTAGCAGGCAAAGCTGGGATTGTCAGAGCTTGGATCGCCAGAGCCATTTAAGGCTCATCAGAGTCTTTCGGGCTGGTCTGCCTGGTTACAGGAGAACGACACCCGGCGTATAAGACGACACCCGACTTTTGAGAAGATTTTCATGTGTTAAAAAGTCATCTTATACGCCGGAAAATACGGTAAGTCCAGTTGTTTTTTGAAAAGCATCTTTGGGAGGAGCAGTAGGAAAGGCAATTGACCCCGTTAACGTATTCCAGCAAACATCATATATGTTGCTTAGCTGATATACACAGACACTGCCATTGTGATTGCAGTGAGCAGACAACAAACACAATGGCAGTATTTTCTTTTTTAGTAGACAGATGCCAGATGCTACAATGAATGAAAAATAGGAAAAATGGTGGATAGTTGAGCTGTGTATAAAATATAGCTTGCTCTACCCAAGTTGAGCTGTGTGAGCATTGAGCAGACGGTCATCTCTTATTGAAATTAAGATGAACTGCCCATCCAGTTGGCTTCTGTATATGAAATGAGATGGTACCACTTAGCCCTTTGCCTCAACCACCAACAATACTGAAGTCACTTTGCATAGTGTTAAAAAAACAAACCGACATGGCATAAATTTCTTTGCATATACTTTGCATGGCCAAGAACTGTTTCTCCATAACTTCTGAATATATAAAGAAAGGTCTTCATGGGAATAATTCTAGATGGACAGATCTTTTTGGTATCACACAGCTTTTCATACATCATAAATAGATTTTGTTCCATGTGAGATTACTGGAACATATGAAGAATGCTCATGTTACTGTGTGCTATATTACAATGTAAACTCCAGATACTGAATTCCAATTTAGATTAGTCCAGCTTACATAGTAGTCAGACAATGGCCTGCTGATTAATGATAATAAAGGACAAAGGGTATCTAGACTAATGGCATAATGTTTTGTATATCTTATAGAAAATAATCAAATTTTTCATGATAGTTTTCACTATCCCACAAGGATATGAAAATAATTTCCATACTTTGTGTGTTTTCAGAAGTAACATTTAGTTATTTCACCACATAAAATTCATATATATCATGAACAACTGTTTAGCTCTATCATGTCCAGCAAAGTGTCTAAGCTCCATGTGGTAGCAATGAATTCCATACATTTCTTGACATGATGTGCGAAAATAACATTTAGTAGATCACTAATCTACAGGACTTTTATGGCTTAGTGCTCACTGCGGTTGAAAACATTCTTTACATATCATGTGACAAACAGAATGATAAGAACAGGCATGTAATAATTATGTAGGTCAAAGGAATTTCTTCAATATATGTGACATCTATTAATATTATCATTTGATGATAGGAGTTAAAAGGTTGCTGATTGGTAGATTGTTAAAATTCAGCAAAATGATTATGAAAGATAATAAAGTATCCATTCATTCATATATTACGTTTTTGATCCATTAATGTTTCTCCCCCATGGAACTGGCATAACACATAAGGGCACCTTGTCTTTTTTCTATCAGCTACGTTTGTGGGATTAATTTTCATTTTTTTTCAGGTTAGATAATGTTAATATATACGCAAGACTTATTTTATTATAAAACTTCTATTTATTTATTCTGACAGTAAAAACAGAGCATTTTTTCCAAGTAGCATTACATTAATTGGAAATTACTTTAGATACAAATATTCTCTCCAGTTGTAATATTTATTTTTACTTCGTGTTTTATACATGTATGCCAAAGTAACACAAAAATCAAGAAATAATTCCTTCTGATGCTGAACAAGATTACTGTTCCAAAATTAATTTCTTCTAGTTTGGGAACTCTCTCAAAGGTAGTTTTCACCCTTTATTTTCTTTTTATTGGAACTATCAGAACGTTAATGCATATTTTCCTTTCCACTCTTGAGATTATTTCCTTATACATCTTTCTTCTTCTTCTCAGACCTTATTTGTGTAGTCTAATTTATCTTTTTAATACACGTGCCTATGTGGTTTCCTAAAAGAGAAATTTTGTTGAACTGTTCTATAGCTTATAGCAGAGCATAAAAACATTAAAAGTTGTTAACCTAATCTTGCGTAGCTTCTTCTCTGGTAATATTTTACTACTAACTAGAGCATACAAAACATTTCCTAGACCAATTCTCAAATATACCTCATCTGCCTGGAGCCCGCACTGCATATCAGACATTAATACAATTGAGAGAGTCCAGAGATATTTCATGAGAAGAGTTCTCCATTCCTCTACCCGCAATAGAATACCTTATGCCACCAGACTTGAAATTTTGGGCTTAGATAACTTAGATTTATGACGTTTTCGTTCTGATCTAAGCGTAGTACATAAAATCATCTGCTACAGTGTCCTACCTGTCAATGACTACTTCAGCTTCAACCACAACAATACATGAGCAAACAATAGATACAAACTTAAGGTAAACTGCTCCAAACTCGATTGCAGAAAATATGAGTTCAGCAACAGAGTGGTCAATGCCTGGAATGCACTACCTGACTCAATGGTTTCTTCCCCAAACCTCCAAAACATTAACCTCAGACTGTCTACTGTCAACCTCACCCCATTCCTAAGAGGTTTGTAAGGGATGTGCATAAGCGCACCAGCATGCCTACCGTCCCTGTCGTAATGTTCTCTTTTATTTGTATCCATCTCATGTATTCATAATTATGTCTATACTTATATATGTTATCTAATACCTGCTTGATAAAATAAATAAATAAAATAAATAAATAAAAATGATTTTGGCAATCTTTATTCTGGCATTTTTGAGGAACAAGCAGATTAATATGTATCTTTGACATGCTAAGTGAGCTATAATAAGCAATTTTTGCTGTCTAATTTCCAAGAACAGTGTTTCCCAATCTCAGCAACTTTAACATGTGTGGAGCAACTCCCAGAATCCCCAGAACAGCTGGCAAATTCTGGAAGTTGAAGTCCACACCAGTGGTGAAATCAGGGCCGGATTTTCCTATAGGCTAACTAGGCTTCAGCCTAGGGTAAGGTGACCAGACGTCCCGCTTTTGGCGGGACAGTCCCGCTTTTGAGCAATTTGTCCCGCGTCCCGCGGCGTTTTAAAAAAGTCCCGATTTTTCATTCTGCCTCCTGGTTCCCGGCTGCCTCCTGAATCCCCGCTGATGGCTAGAGGGAAAAAACCTGTTTAAACTCTTGCCGCGGGGCTTCAAAGGGCCGCCCTACGTTAATTAGCTCGGCTTCCCCCTCTCAGCTGATTTGCACAGGGCTCTGCTCTTGCTAAATTGCTCAGTTTTTTTTTCCTCTTTGTGCAAACCAAGCTCAAAACGAAACTGGAAGTAAAACAGGCTGTTGGCTTTGCGGTTTGCTTGCAACGTTGGAAAATTAGGCAGCAGATTTATTTTCCTTTTCCTCACCAAAAAAGGTAAGTGCAAACAATGGAAAATTATTTAGGGCAAAAGAGGAGAGTTCAAGATTTTAAAACACAAAAGAAAAAAAAGCTCTTTTTAACTAGGGAATTGTAATAATTGAGATATTATTAATTGTATACTGTGTTGAAAGCAGAAATGGTTAAGTTGTGGTTTGGAGGAATATATGGGGGAAATTATTTGGTTTATTATTATTGGTAAGTATAATTAATTGATTTGTAAGAAATTGGATTGCATGGAAATAATTGGAATATTCATGTTCATATTGATTAATATACAAAAAAGATAGTTATATAACTAATTGATTTATATTAAAATGTTGAATTTGTTTTAAACAACTGCATTACATAATTACATAATTAACCAATGTGAGGATGGATATAAAAATAGATGACAATGGGAAGGGGTATAAAATAGAATAGAAGGGAAAAATTGAATTTGATTAAGATTAGAGATGAGGATGAAGGGTAATATTGTTTTTTTTTAAAAATAGATGAGGAATAAATATGGCAAAAAGGAAATATAGAAATTGTAAATTTAATTGAAATGACTAAACACTGTTTAAATTTGTGAACCGGCCAAATATTCTGTTCAAAGAAAATACATTGTATGTATGTGTGTTTCTAATTATTGCTATTTATTCATATTTGTTCTCTTTTATTCTTTAAAGTTTAACAATTCATTCTTTATCTTAATATCTTTATATTTGTTTGGGGTTGGCTTTCTTCCCTTTCATCTTTTTTATTGTACAGCAATCTTTCTCCTCAAACCTACCACCTCTCTTTTCTTTCCTTCTTACTTTCTCTTCCCCCCCTCTTCTTCTCCTCCCTACTTCCTCTTCCTTTCTCCTTCTCCTCCTCTCTTCCTCCCTCTCTTAACCGTCACTCCTACTCTAATTTCCCTTCCCTTCCTTCATCCCTCTCAATTACTGTATCCTTTTATGCATATGGACTACTCAGAGGGCTGAAAAAGTTATTTTTGACTGGTCCTCGCACTTTTGACCAGTCCTCGAACTTACGACTGTCCTCACATTTTACATTTTTGCCCTATCTTGTCATCATGGTGAAGAGAAGCAGTTGTGAAATGAGTGACATGGTTGTTAAGAATGCTGCATGGGCATAAATATGAGGATGGTCATAAGTGTGAGGACCAGTCAAAAGTGCGAGGACCTGTCAGAAATGACTTTTTTCAGCCCTCTGGTTAGTCCTTTTGTGCATATGGACTACTCAGAGGGCTGAAAAAGTTATTTTTGACTGGTCCTCGCACTTTTGACCAGTCCTCGAACTTACGACTGTCCTCACATTTTACATTTTTGCCCTATCTTGTCATCATGGTGAAGAGAAGCAGTTGTGAAATGAGTGATATGGTTGTTAAGAATGCTGCACGGGCATAAATGTGAGGATGGTCATAAGTGTGAGGACCAGTCAAAAGTGCGAGGACCTGTCAGAAATGACTTTTTTCAGCCCTCTGGTTAGTCCTTTTGTGCATATGGACTACTCAGAGGGCTGAAAAAGTTATTTTTGACTGGTCCTCGCACTTTTGACCAGTCCTCGAACTTACGACTGTCCTCACATTTTACATTTTTGCCCTATCTTGTCACCATGGTGAAGAGAAGCAGTTGTGAAATGAGTGATATGGTTGTTAAGAATGCTGCACGGGCATAAATGTGAGGATGGTCATAAGTGTGAGGACCAGTCAAAAGTGTGAGGACCTGTCAGAAATGACTTTCCAGCCCTCTGAGTAGTCCCTATACACATAGCCATGGCCACCCGGTCACATGACCAGCTAGCCACGCCCACCCAGTCACATGGCCTCCAAGCCACGCCCACACAATAAGCCACGCCCCCAATGGTGTCCCTCTTACCAATGTTAAAATCTGTTCACCTTACCCTATACACATAGCCATGGCCACCCGGTCACATGACCAGCTAGCCACGCCCACCCAGTCACATGACCAGCTAGCCACGCCCACAAAATAAGCCACGCCCACAATGTCCCTCTTTACCAATGTTAAAATCTGGTCACCTTAGCCTAGGGCCTCAAGATCAAGAGGGGCCTACATTCAAATTGTTAGCAAAATTAAAATTACACTTTCACTATAGGTGAAAGGGCCTCAGAAGTGGAATAGCCTAGGGCCTCTTTTCATCTAAATCCGGCCCTGGGTGAAATCCAAATTTTTTTACTACCGGTTCTGTGGGCGTGGCTTGGTGGGTGTGGCTTGGTGGGCGTGACTTGGTAGGCATGGCAGAGGAAGGATACTGCAAAACTTCCATTCCTACCTCACTCTGGGGCCAGTCAGAGGTGGTATTTGCCGGTTCTCCAAACTATTCAAAATTTCTGCTATCGGTTCTCCAGAACCTGTCAGAACCTGCTGGATTTCACCCCTGATCCACACCTCTTAAAGGTGCTCTGGTAAGTAATTCACTGAAGGCATACAGGAAAGGCAGAATCAGATACATTGCTACAATACATTATAACAACTTTCTCCATTTGATTAATTGAGTCATTTTTCAAAATTCACTGTAATTCATAGCTGGAAAATTTAGGGTGTTCAATAATGTCTCCCTTTTAAAATTTGGATTAGAATTTGAATAATATCTATGGTAGATATTACTTGCCCATCTTAACTTGCCACAGTTTTAAGATTTTATGAATACCTTGCCTTACAGTTTGCTTTTTCTAAATAACAAAGGAAGAGATCTCTCTTCAGATTCTGTTAACACAGCTAAGCAAAAGTACATATATATCAATCAGCCTTGTGCAGCCAGGTCATTGTGACACATATTTTGATGAGTTTTGATGTTATTCCAAGATCTGGTCTTGCCTAACTATGATCCCAGTCACCTGATTTTCTTTTCAAAAACAAAGTTTTGTAGCATATTTTCATCCTTTTAAGCAGTGGTGGGATTCAATTTTTTTAACAACAGGTTCTGTGGGCATGGCTTAGTTGGGGGTGTGGCTTGGCAATCATGTGACTGGGTGGGTGTGGCTAGCTGGTCACGTGACTGTGCAGGCGTGGCTAGCTGGTCATGTGACTGTAGGTGTGGCTAGCTGGTCATGTGACCGGGTGGGCGTGGCTATGTGCATAGGGACTACTCAGAGGGCTGAAAAAAAGTCATTTCTGACTGGGCCTCGCACTTTTGACCGGTCCTCACACTTATGACCATCCTCACATTTATGACCGTGCAGCTTTCTTAACAACCATGTCTCTCATTTCACAACTGCTTCTCTTCACCATGGTGATAAGATAGGGCAAAAATGTAAAATGTGAGGACAGCCGTAAATTCGAGGACTGCTCAAAAGTGTGAGGACCAGTCAAAAATAACTTTGTCAGCCTTCTGAGTAGTCCATATGCACAAAAGGACTACCCAGAGGGCTGAAAAAAGTGATTTCTGACAGGTCCTCGCACTTTTGACCGGTCTTCGCACTTATGACTGGTCATCATTTATGCCCATTGTAGCATTCTTAACAACCATGTCACTCATTTCACAACTCCTTCTCTTCACCATGGTGACAAGATAGGGCAAAAACGTAAAATGTGAGGACAGTCGTAAGTTCGAGGACTGGTCAAAAGTGCGAGGACCAGTCAAAAATAACTTTTTCAGCCCTCTGAGTAGTCCATATGCACAAAAAGACTACCCAGAGGGCTGAAAAAAGTGATTTCTGACAGGTCCTCGCACTTTTGACCGGTCTTCGCACTTATGACTGGTCATCATTTATGCCCATTGTAGCATTCTTTTTTTTTTTAAATTTTTTTTATTGAGTTTTAAACAGAGATATAAAGACAATACAAAAAATACAAAGACATTACAAAGACAAACAAGTTCCCACCACCAACCTACCCACACCAAACTTTACATATATGTTTTGATCATCATCAGAATATATATTGCTTTATAAGTTAATATATAAGTAATACATTGTCAATTTGGATGTTTTAGATTAGAAATAATCTTGCATCTCCTCTTTATTTGTTTATTTCCGGTTTTATTTTTTCTACCCTATTTTCTTTCATCTATATTTGTACTGATTTTCTTTTCTAGCCATTGATACCACTGGTGCCATACAAGATAGAATTCACTTTCTTCTTTATCTTGGAGTTCTAGTGTCAGTCTATCCATTTCGGTACATTCTGTTATCTTCGAGATTAGTTTGTCTTTGGTTGGGAGTTGATCTGATTTCCAATTTTGCGCAAATAGTAACCGTGCTGCTGTCAAGATGTGTATGATGAGGTATTTTGTCTCTTTGTTGTGTTGTGTTGTTATCATTCCAAATAAAAAAAATTCTGGAGTGTTTTCTACTTGTTGGTTTATTATTTCTTCAATAATTTCCTTTGTGTCCTTCCAGTATTGTTGGGCCTTTGTACATTTCCACCAGGCATGGTAGTATGTCCCCTTTTTTGTTTTGCACTTCCAACAGCGGGGGGAGGTGTTTGGATATATTTTGGCTAGTTTGGCTGGTGTTAGGTGCCATCTGTAAAACATTTTTATGAGGTTTTCTTTGTAGGGTATGGCTCTTGTCATTTTGATGTTCTGTTTCCACAATTTCTCCCAGTTTGCCAGTTGAATGTTGTGCCCTATGTCCCTGGCCCATCTAATCATATTTTCTTTTACTGTTTCTTCCAGTAATTTATATCTAAGTAAGTAGTTATATAATTTGGTTATCATTTTTTGTTCTGGGCCTTGTAAAATCTTATCCAATTCGTTCAAATTATTCGAGATTCCATATTGCTTTTTGTCTGCTATGTGTCTTGAGTGTATTTGAGTATAGGGCCACCAATCGATATTTATGCCGGAGTTTTGGAGTTGCTGTCTTGAAATGAGTTCGCCTTCATGATTCAGTAAGTCTTGGTACCTCATCATTTTTCCTATTTCGAGAGTGTTCGGGTATATCAATGCTTCCATCGGGGACCACCATTTTGGTATTTTAGTATAGTGAGTTCTCTTAATATCCTGCCAGATCTTGAATAATGAAGCTCGAATTATATGACATTGGAAGTACATGTGTCTTTTATCCGATCCATCCCATAAGAAAGCGTGCCACCCTCTTATTAAGTCAAAGCCTTCTAAATATAAAGTTCTTTTGTTGTCGAGTTCCATCCATTCTTTAATCCAGGTCAATCCTGATGCCTTATAGTAGAGTTCCCAATCTGGTGTTGCTAGACCTCCTTTGTCCCGTGAATCCTGTAGGGCTTTGATTTTAATTCTGGCCTTCTTTCCCTGCCATATGTAGTTCATTGTTGTTTTGTTGAGGTTCTTAAAGAAATCTCTTCCGGGGTGTATTGGTATCACTTGATATAAATATAGTACTCTTGGTAATATATTCATTTTTATTGAGGCAATTCTGCCCATCAATGAGAGTTGTAATCTACTCCAAATTTCTAAGTCTTTTTTGATTTGTTTTAACAATTTGGTATAATTATCTTCTTTAATTGTAGTTGCTTTTGCTGTCAGCCAAATACCTAGGTATTTTATTTTCTTTACTATTTGAAGTCCTAATTCTTGTTCTAATTTCAACTGTTGTGTTTGGGTCATATTCTTCGTCAATACTTTCGTCTTCTGCTTATTTATTTTGAGGCCCGCAACTTCCCCGTATTCCTCTATCATTGTCATCAACCTGGTTCCAGATCGTATTGGGTTTTCCAATATGAAGATCACATCGTCTGCAAAGGCAAGTAATTTATACTCCTCTCCCCGAATCTTAAGGCCTTCTACGTCTTCTTCCTTCCTGATTTCCGTTAGTAAAACTTCCAGTGCGATTATAAATAATAGAGGTGACATGGGGCAACCTTGTCGTACGCCTTTCTGAATGTCAAAAGTTTGTGTCATGTCACCATTTATTGCAATTTTGGCTGTTTGACAGGAGTAAATCTTTCTTATCAATTTAAGGAATTTCTCTCCGCAATTCATTAATTCAAGTTGTGATGTAAGAAAGGACCAATTTAAATTATCAAAGGCCTTCTGGGCGTCGAGAGATATTAAAGCTATTTCCTTATCTATTTTCTTATCGTAGTATTCCAGTATATCTATGATCGTTCTCAAATTATTTTTAATCTGCCTCCTGGGTATGAAGCCGTTTTGGTCTGTATGTATGTATTTATGAATTATTGTTTTAAGTCTCTGCGCTAATATTGACATGAATAGTTTGTAATCTACATTGAGTAATGAAATGGGTCTGTAATTCCTAACTTGGGTCCGGTCTAAATCTTCTTTGTGTATTAACGTAATAATGGTTTCTGTCCATGATTTTGGGATTTCAGCTGTCAATAATGCTGTGTTGAAGACTTGTAGCAATATTTCGTCTATTTCTTGTTGGGAGTGTTTATAAAATTCAGTAGGAATTCCATCTGGTCCTGGAGTTTTATTGTTCTTTTGTTTTTTACGAGCTTCAGTCAATTCAGTCATTGTTATGGGACGGTTCAGGGTCTCTCTATGTTCTTCTTCGAATTGTGTAATATTCACTTTACTAAGATATTTTCGAATTTGGTCTTCCGGGACATCTTCCTGCCGATAGAGATTCTGAAAGAATGTTTTGGCTATGTTTTTCTTATCTACGTGTGTATGGAATAAAGTTCCTGATTCGTCCTGGAGTTGGTGTATAATTCTTTTGTCTGTTTGCTTTTTTAATTTATGGGCTAACCAGCGTCCAGTTTTATTTGCGTGTTCAAAGTTGGTCTGTTTTGCCATTTTTATTTTTTGTGCCAAATCAGCTTTTGTAGTCAAATTCAATTTGTGTTTAGCCAAATTAAGTTTTTGCTGTGCTATCTTATTATTAGGGTGCTGTTGTAATTTAGTTTCTTCTATCTTGATTTCTTCCAATAAGTCATTCCTGATTCTTTGTTTCTCTTTTTTTCTCTTTGCCACGTATGCAATGGTTAGGCCCCTAATATATGCTTTCGTCGTGTCCCATAGATTTTGTAACGACGTTTGGTCCTTTGTGTTAATTTGGAAAAATATCTTAATCTCTTTTTCCATCATTTGTAGATATTCTTTTTCCTTTATAATGCTTGTGTCCATTTTCCATCTTTTTTGTTTTCGGGAGCCTTTCCAAATTATTTTGATGGGGTTGTGGTCAGCCCATATGTTAGGCATAATTTCTACGTCGTGTGTTTCTTTACTTAGTTGGGGTGTCATCCAGGCCATATCCAATCTTGACCACAATTGATGTGGGCCAGAAAAGTATGTGTACTGTTTGGTTGTAGTATTTAATTCTCGCCAAGTGTCATGTAGACTCATTTCTTGTACCAAGTTCTTGAATGTTTGTGGCAGTATCTTCCTTTTGATTTTATTCTTCCTGTTACTATAGTAGTCTTCTCGTGTGTTGACAATTGCATTAAAATCTCCGACAATGCAGATATTTTCATAATCCAGCTCTTTTAATTTATCGTGTAATTTTTTTATAAAAGTCTATTTGGTTTCCATTTGGGGCGTAGATGGCTACTAACAGTATTATTTTTGTTTCCAGTTTTACTTCTATTATTAAGACTCGACCCTCTTTGTCCACATATATCGGCTTTATTCTTATATGGTCTCTAACATATATTACCACTCCCCTTTTTTTACAGTCGCCTAAGGATGTGTACATTACTCCTAATTTTTTATTTTCGAGTAATTTTTTCTGTTGTTTTTTTATGTGTACCTCTTGTAGGGTAATTATATCTGCTCCTAATTTTTGCAGTTTAGTGAATATCTGATGTCTTTTGCTTGGTGAATTTAGACCATTTATATTTATAGAGATGAGTTTTAGTTCTTCTTCCATTCCTGGTGTTGTTTATTTGTCTGTTATTTTGAGTTTTGATGTGTTTCTTGTGACTCTTTGTGTGATCCCCGTCATTTCCTCCTTCCCCAGCTTTCCCTTCTTCCGTTCCTTGTCCTCCTTATTTATTGGTTGCTCTTCTTGGTCACTGGGGTTTGAATCTTCTCTGCCTCCTCTGCTCTCCTGTTCTCCTTCATATCCTAAATGTTGGTCTGCGAAGTCCTGGGCTTTTTCTATGGTGTCGATTCGAAATTTTCTTCCTTCCCAAGAAATGAGTACTCCTTCTGGTATAAGCCATCTAAATTTAATCTTGAGTTTATTTAACTGTCGGGTTAAGAAGTTATATTCTCTTCTCCTATCCCTGGCCCTTCTCGGTACTTGTTTTAGCGTTAGAACTTCCCTCCCTTTGTACATGACTGTCTCCTCTCTCATCTTTCGGTATATTTCTTCTTTCATTGTTTTTTTTGTAAATCTGATGTGTACTTCTTTAGGGAGTTTGTTTCTTCTGGCATAGTTTGTGAAGGCCCTGTAAATTTCGTCGATACCACCTCTTATTTCATCCTTATCCTTATGTGTCGCCTCTGCCAAAATTCCAACCATAATTTCGCCCAAGTCTTCCTCTCTCTGTTCTTCTATATTTTGAAATCTTAAGTAGAAAGATGACTTTTCCATTTCAAGAAATGTCAGTGCGTCTTCTGTGTCTCGACTTCTTGTTGCTTGTTGGTTCTCCATCTGTTCCAACCTGGTAGCTGTGACTTCCACCTTTTCCTCAACTTTATGGATTCTCTGTTCGTTTTCGGTTATATTTTGTTGAATTTTCTCTATTTTTTCATCTATATTTCTAATCTCATCTTTAATTTCCCCTACATCCAATCGCATTTGTTCATGGTTCTTTTTGGTTTCATCATGATTCAGGGTCATCTTATCTTCCATCCTTTTCATTCCCTCCTGAATCATTGCAAGGGCAGCTTGGATGTTTTGAATACCTATGTTGGTCTTTTCTTTATCTGTTGTTTCCCCTGTCTTCTGACTGGTCCTCACACTTATGACCATCCTCATATTTATGCCCATGCAGCATTCTTAACAACCATGTCACTCATTTCACAACTGCTTCTCTTCACCATGGTGACAAGATAGGGCAAAAACGTAAAATGTGAGGACAGTCGTAAGTTCGAGGACTGGTCAAAAGTGCAAGGACCAGTCAGAAATAACTTTTTCAGCCCTCTGAGTAGTCCATATGCATAAAAGGATACAGCAATAGAGAGGGAAGGGAAGGGAAATTAGAGTAGGAGGGAGGGTAAGAGAGGGAGGAAGAGAGGAGGAGAAGGAGAAAGGAAGAGGAAGTAGGGAGGAGAAGAAGAGGGGGGGAAGAGAAAGTAAGAAGGAAAGAAAAGAGAGGTGGTAGGTTTGAGGGGAAAGATTGCTGTACAATAAAAAAGATGAAAGGGAAGAAAGCCAACCCCAAACAAATATAAAGATATTAAGATAAAAGAATGAATTGTTAAACTTTAAAGAATAAAAGAGAACAAATATGAATAAATAACAATAATTAGAAACACACATACAAACATACAATGTATTTTCTTTGAACAGAGTATTTGGCCGGTTCACAAATTTAAACAGTGTTTAGTCATTTCAATTAAATTTACAATTTCTATATTTCCTTTTTGCCATATTTATTCCTCATCTATTTTGTAAAAAACCAATATTACCCTTCATCCTCATCTCTAATCTTAATCAAATTCAATTTTTCCCTTCTATTCTATATTATACCCCTTCCCATTGTCATCTATTTTTATATCCATCCTCACATTGGTTAATTATGTAATATTAGTTGTTTAATATAAATTCAACATTTTAATATAAATCAATTAGTTATATAACTACCTTTTTTGTATATTAATCAATATGAACATGAATATTCCAATTATTTCCATGCAATCCAATTTCTTACAAATCCATTAATTATATTTACCAATAATAATAAACCAAATAATTTCCCCCATATATTCCTCCAAACCACAACTTAACCATTTCTGCTTTCAGAAATATACAATTAATAGTATCTCAATTATTACAATTCCCTAGTTAAATAGAGCTTTTTTTCTTTTGTGTTTTAAAATCTTGAACTCTCCTCTTTTTCCCTAAACTTCCCATTGTTTGCACCTACCTTTTTTGGTGAGGAAAAAGAAAAGAAATCTGCCTGCCTAATTATCCAATGTTGCTAGGGGGAAAAAAAATTGCTCCAGCAAGCAGCAGAGCCCTGAGCAAAACAGCTGAGACAAATCAGCTGAGACTCCGGAGCCGATCTAAGCAAGGGCTAATTGGCCTATGCTGAAGCTCCACGGGCCAATAAAATTACAAAAAAACACCGAACCATTTGTTAAATTGCTGGCTCGCCTGCCCATTGCCCACCACTATTTATTGGCAATAAATAGTGGTGCGGAGGGGCGGGGCAAGCCAGCAATTTAACAAATGGTTCGGCTGCACCACTGGCTATAGGGCGGCCCTTTGAAGCCCCGCGGCAAGAATTTGAACAGTTTTTTTTCCTCTAGCCATCAGCTGGGACTCCGGAGGCAGCAATAGATTGGGAGTGGGCGGGGTAAGCGAACGGCCGGCGATCCAACAGAGCAGAGAGTGAGGGTGAGTGAAGGCGTGGAAGCTGTTTTCTCCATCCTGCTCTCTTGCGTCCGGAGCCGGTGGGGAACCACGTGGCAGCCCACGTGGATCCCAGGCAGCGGAACTCAGGCTAGGGAAGGCGTGGGCAATTGTGGCTCTTTTACAACCTGTGGCCTTCAACTCCCAGAATTCCTGAGGCAGCCAAGCTGTCTCAGGAATTCTGGAAGTTGAAGTCCACAGGTTGTAAAAGAGCCACAATTGCCTACCCCTGGCTACGGTAGGCTGGCGCCGCGTAGGTGGGAGGCAGGGTGGGCGAGCCAGCAATTTAACAAACGGTTTGGTGTGCTGCGGGGCCAATAAATTACAAAAAAACACCAAACCATTTATTAAATTGCTGGCTCGCTCGCCCCATTTATTGGCAATAAATAGTAGTGCGGAGGGGTGGGGCAAGGGGCGGGGCGAGCCAGCAATTTAACAAAGGGTTCGGCCGAACCCCCTAGATCCGGCAGAATCCCACCACTGCTTTTAAGACTGTGTCAATCTAAGCAACTTTAAGAAGCAGACTGGCTAGGAATTCTGGGAGCTTAAATCCACTCATCTTAAAGTTGCTGAGGTTGAGAAATGCTTATTTAAATAATTTCTTGCATTCTTTCTCCCCACCCCTCTCCTCATATGAAGTGGTATAATTTATCTCTGGATTCTCATTTTTCTACCCCAATCCTAACCTTTACCCATCCCCCCCCTCAATTCCTATGCATACATTGTACAGTATGGCCTGTTTAACTATTTCCGTGTTGACTGAAATTTAAGTTGAAATAAGTAACAATATAGTATACAATTATATTATATATGATATAATTATACATAATACATAGAATATATTTATACAATATATTTTAAGTACTTGTTTGAATGTCCCAAAGGTGCTTTTTCAGGAGGTAACTGGAGTTTCTTACTTTTTTTCTTTGAAGACTTTTCGCTTCTCATCTGTTAGGTACGGACGTACGCAGAAATTTACATAATTGCCACGGATTGGTTGGAAGTTGCGGCAGGAAAAATGAAATGCTGTCAATGGCCGGCCGACAAGCACAAGCGAGTTTAAAAGGCAAGCTGCGACAGCTGCGACGGCAGATCTGTACTTGGACCAGCTGAATAAAGATTACGAAAGAGTCCTAGAGTCCGTCTCTTCTTTCCTGAGCTCCGAACTTAACATCATCCAGGAAGCTTCTTCAGCTCTTCTTGGATGAGAAGCGAAACATCTTCAAAGAAAAAACAAGAAACTCCAGTTGCCTCCTTAAAAAGCACCTTTGAGACAACTATGACCTGGATGACTGAAAATCTTCATATACCTGTTTGAATGTTCTTCACAGCAGAAAGTTCTGCAATGGTCAGAAAAAAAATGAAAAAGAATATTTGCTTCACATAAAGGTCCAATTCAATACATGCCCAGCAAATCACATCATAAAATTGAGGTGCATCCCTATTTAATCTTCTACTCATTAATGGGTAATATTTAAGATACCTTCTTAAAGATGTGTCTCAGTAACCATTTATGTGTGGGAACATGAAAATCTAATAAAATTTGATTAATGTAGCTATTTCTACAATTCAGTATAAAGGTAAAGGTTTCCCTTGTCCAATTGTATCCGACTCTAGGGAGTGGTGCTTATTCCATTTTTTAGCCAAGGGAGCCAGCATTGTCCAAAGATACGTTCATGATAGTTTTCAGTATAATAATAATAATAATAACAATAATAATAATAATAATAATAATAATAATAATAATAATAACCCCTCCGAGGAGCTCTACCTTGTCATGGTGGAGGGGCTTGCGTGCTCTAGTGATCCTAAGGGCTATGCTGAACAGGTGCAACCATATCAGACAGACCTTAGGTGAAGGGCCAGACAAAATCTGCTCCACAACCCATTCAAACATGGTGAATACAGAAAAAATGAAATTTATGCCGGCTGAACCGTCGGCCGGATTAACAAGGGTTCCGTTGGATGCTATGGCTCCTGGGCATTCTACGCAAAATGAGTTACAGGGCTCAACTCCTTCTGCTAGGCAACCAGGGCATGGAGCTGACAAGCTACTGGAAGAAAAACCCCAAAAGCGAAAAATCTGGACCAGGGAAGAAAACACCTCTATTATGAAAGCTTACTATCAGTCTGAGCCAGCAAAACATGGATTTCAAAAAAGAATGTATCAGATTTGGAAGATGAACCATATGGACTGTGACACCAGTGAACAAAGGTTAATGGACCAACGACGTGTAATCCTAAACCACAAATTTTTCACTACAGAAGAATTAATAGCAATAGAAGAGAAAGCAATTAATGGTCTGAGTACAACAACAAAGAAGAGTAACATCAAGAATGATTTCCAGAATCAAAAGCAAATTGAGGAAGAAAGGGAAGAAGAGGATACTGAAATGGATGAAGATAAAGAACAAGGAAGCACTAAAGAACAAACACCAACAGATAGTGCTCAATTAGCTGGAAAAATAAAGCACCAAATGGAAGATGATGAAAGAACACGTTTGCCAAAGCTGAACCAAGTGAACCGGAAAGAATTGAGAAATGTACTAAAAAAGGTCAATGAGGCTGTGCAAACTATTCGAACCACTACATTAGCCGAAACTAACCAACTGATGTATGCAGCAGCTGTCATAACCACCAAAGAACTGGGGTTGAAAATACAAAAGAACCAAAGAGGCAAGAAGGGGAAGCCTAAGTGGAAAATTCGGTTAGAATTGAAGATCAAAAAAGTACGTGGAGATTTGAGCAACTTGAAGAACCTAAGCCAAGATCAGCTAAAGAACAAGCAGGTCAAAAGCAGCCTGGAAGCAAGATACGATCTAAGGAATAAGGAGATTGCAGTAGTAATTGAAGAGCTGAAGCAGAGGGTTGTTGCCATCGCTGAAAAGATTAAAAGGTATGAAAACCGAGTAACTCAGTTCAAGGAAAACTCACAGTTCAGAGCAAATCAGCACCAGTTTTATAAGAATTTAGAAAATGGAAACGGAGTAACAACAAATGAAAAGCCTGATAAAGAGAAAGCTCTGAAATTCTGGAAGAATTTGTGGGAAAACAACAAGAAGCACAACAGAAATGCAAAATGGATCAAACAGGTTGAGGACTCTATTAAAGTGCATAAAATGGAAGACGTGAAAATAACAAAAGCAATGGTGCAAAGACAGTGAAGAACTGGAGTGCACCTGGACCGGATGAGCTGCATGGCTTCTGGTTAAAGGCACTTACAAGTCTGCACAAAAGATTGGCAACCCAGATGAACCAGATCCTAAAAACACCTGAAAATGATGGATGGATGACAACTGGAAGGACATTTTTGATCCAAAAAGATAAAGAAAAAGGAAAGGACCCTGGAAACTATAGGCCAATCACCTGCTTGCCAACAACATACAAGCTTCTTACTGGTATCATTGCAAACCAAATCTATGGATACCTGGAAAGAAATAACTTGCTTCCTGTAGAACAGAAAGGATGCTGCAAAAACTCAAGAGGAACAAAAGATCAATTGCTGATTGACAAGCTAATCCTAAAGAACTCAAAGAAAAGACGAACCAACCTGTTCATGGCTTGGATAGACTATAAGAAAGCATTTGATTCAGTTCCCCATAGCTGGATCAAGAAATGCCTGGAAATATTAGGCATCAGCAGCAACATACAAAAATTCATGGAATCTTCAATGAACCTCTGGAAAACAAAACTTATGGCTAATGAAGAAGAACTGGGTGAAGTTGAAATTAAACGAGGCATTTTCCAGGGCGATTCCCTTTCACCCCTACTTTTTATACTCTCAATGCTACCACTGACAATCATTTTGAAGAAGATGAACTGTGGATACGAACTTGCAAAGAAAGACTGAAAATCTCGCATTTGATGTACATGGATGATTTGAAGCTGTTTGGTAAAACAAAAGCTGAACTGAATTTATTAATTGAAAACACAAAAGAATTCAGCCAAGACATTGGTATGCAGTTTGGAATTGACAAATGTGCAACAATAGCAACCAAAGCAGGCAAGATCATAAAAGAGGATGGAATAGAACTAGAGAATGAAGAAATGATAAAGGCAGTAAAATCAGAAGAAGGCTACAAGTACTTGGGGATTTTAGAAGCCTCTGACTTAATGCATAATAAAGTCAAGGAATTAACTTCAGCCAAGTACATTCGGCGAATTCGTAAGATATTAATGTCCAAATTGAGTGGAGGAAACATCATAAAAGCCATAAATACCTGGGCTATACCTGTGATTAGATACTCTGCAGGAATAATTGACTGGACCCAGATGGAGTGAGACAATTTGGACAGAAAAACAAGGAAGCTTATGACAATGAATCATGCCTTGCACCCTAAAAGTGATGTTGACCGATTATATTTACCAAGAGCAGAGGGTGGTCAAGGACTCCTGCAAGTAAAGCAGATTGTGGAAGAAGAAAAATGCAGCTTGAATGATTACATCCAGAAAAGTGAAGAACCAATGATTAAGGAAGTAAATAAAGGAGGCCTTTTAAAGACAACTAAAACAAAAGCAGAATATAAGAAAGAAGTAATTGAGCAGCGAGCTGAAAATTGGAAACACAAAGCTCTGCATGGCCAATACTTGAAAAGTATTGAAGGCAAAGCTGACCAGAAACTAACTTGGAACTGGTTAAGATCAGGAGTACTGAAAAAAGAAACCGAAAGCTTTATTTTGGCAGCTCAAGAACAAGCCCTAGCCACAAACTGTATGAAGGCAAAAATTCAACATGTTACCACCAACAGCAAATGCCGCCTCTGCAATGAGAAAGATGAGACAGTCGACCACCTGATCAGTGGGTGCAGCAAAATTTCACAAACTGACTACCTACAACGCCATGACCGTGTTGCTAAAATCATTCACTGGAAATTGTGCCAGAAGTTTGGATTTGAATACAGCAAAAACCAGTGGGAACATCAGGTTGAGAAAGTTTTAGAGAATGAGAAACTCAAGATCTTGTGGGACTTCAGGATTCAGACTGACAGGCACTTGGTCCACAACACATCTGACATAACAATAGTTGAAAAGAAAAAAGTATGGTTCATTGACATTGCAATACCTGGTGATGCACGAATTGAAGATAAGCAGCAAGAAAAAATCACAAAGTACCGGGACTTACAAATTGAAGTTGAGCGACTGTGGAAAAAGAAATCGTGTGTTGTCCCGATTGTAATTGGAGCCCTCGGAGCAATACCCAAAGGGCTACCCCGCTATTTAGAAATTCTAAATTTGCCGGACTTGAACATTTTGACTCTACAAAAAACCACCTTACTCGGAACAGCTTACATCCTCCGACGATACCTTAACAGTTCCTAGGTCCTTGGTTAGGACTCGAGCTGCTGAGCTATTAACCAGCCTCAAAGGCTGTGAATCTCACTAAAGATTAACCAATTAATAATAATAATAATAATAATAATAATAATAATAATAATAATAATAGTAATAATAATCATTTCTTTAATTTTTGTACCGCCCTTCTCCTGAAGGACTAAGGGCAGTGAACAGTCAGAATAACATACATATAATGTGAAATAAAAACAATTTAAAATAATTAAACCAATTTGGCTCATCAGTTAAGATCCTCAGCATAGAATTTAGACAATTTGAAAATTTATGCCAGCCCAACTTGGTGAAACAGAAAGGTCTTCGGGGCACGACGGAAAGTACGGAGATCTGGGATCATTCGTATCCCTGGGGGTATTCTGTTCCAAAGGGCAGGTGCCCCCACAGAGAAGGCTCTCCCCCTGGGAACCACCAGTCGACATTGCTTTACTGACGGCACCCTGAGGAGGCTCACTCTGGGAGCGTATTGGTTGGTGGGAGGTTATCGGTTGCAGAAGGTGATCTTGTAGATACCCAGGTCCTAAGCCATGGAGCACTTTAAAGGTAAGAACCAACACCTTGAAGCGCACTCGGAAGACCACCGGGAGCCAGTGCAGCTTGCATAGGAGAGGTGTTACATGTGAGCGCCATGTCGCTCCCATAATCACCTGTGCAGCCGCATTCTGGACCAGTTGGAGCCTCCGGGTGCACCTTAAGGGGAGCCCCATGTAGAGAGCGTTACAGTAGTCCAGTCGGGAAGTGACGAGGGCATGAGTGACTGTGCATAAGAAGTCCCGATCCAGAAAGGGACGCAACTGATGAATCTAGCGAACCTGATAGAAAGCTCCCCTGGCCACGGCTGTCATATGCTCTTCTAAAGACAGCCGCGTGTCCAGGAGGACACCCAAGTTGCGAGCCTTCTCCGTGGGGGCCAATGACTCGCCCCCAATAGTCAACGATGGTATCAGCTGGCTATATTGGGACGCCAGTAGCCACAGCCACTCGGTCTTGGAAGGATTGAGTCTTATATTATAATGAAGTCCATAATGAAGAGATGGACTAAAAAATGAAGCAGTATACACTGTATGGAATTTTACTTAGCTGTAAAGCAGAGTTAAAAGGCTGCGTCAGTATTGTGTTGCCATTTTTTCCAAGCCACTGAGCTACTTGAAATTTTACAAGCCAATCATGGAGGCATGCCCATTTATAAAACAACCCCAGTAAGTGAGGCCAGCTACAAAACTGGTTATAAGAAGGCACACTGGTCAGCTTACTCCTAGTTACATTTTCTAATTATTCAGAATACCCCCCATCAACTCATCAGCTGACCTTTGTACATTTTTTTCTGAGCAAAAAGGCACATTTATAAGCTATTTGTGTTTCCAAGAATGTGCATGTGTGTATTCTGGAAAATAAACGTGATACTGGGATCATATATATTGCATATGCCTGTTTTTCTATAACAAAACTGCTTGCATTGAAAATAATCTGCTAAATATGTACAAAATGGAGTGATAAGAAATACATGGGCTGATTGAGGCCTACAGGAGTGATGCTGGGAATCACAGATTTCTAGGAAAAGTTGGATTTTGAGAAATATATTAAGCCCAAGCAATTAATATAATAAAATGACAGAGGTTGATAGAAAATAAATTTAGGAGAGATATCACAGTGGAAGGGGTGTGGCAAGATCCATATTGCAGTGCTTCTCCCCAAACATCTATGAAGGTATATCTATGAAAGTGAGTCCTGGGAAACTTTTTCTGGGAATTATTTACATGGTTACCATGCCAGAGAAGAGGCTATGCAAATCCCCTCAAAGCCAGACGTTATGGGCACAGTGTCCAAATTCCTTTCTTTTTGCATGAATCTTAGTTCAATAGCTTAATTATGCAACTGCAGTTGTGTTCCATGCTGGAACAAAAGGAAGGAATTTTGATTGCGTCGCTGAAGAGCAGCTTACAAGCCTTCAGTTTCTGCAAAACAAGGATGGGAGGTCATACCATGCAGATTCAATTCAGAATCACCAAGGAATAAAGATGATCGTGCCCTGCAACTTAACATTATTTATAAACCAGAGCAAAGGAATATTTTTTTCTCTTTTAGATATTCTATTTTTATAAGGGCTGTGTAAGGAACCAGTAGTAACAAATTTTACATTTCTCCACTGAATAAATCTATGTCCTTTGAGAGGAATGGTATTTGTTGTAAGGCAGATTGGTTGCAATTGCTTTTTCTGCAGTCTTCATTATCTATTGAAGTCTGTACTTGTGCTGTTTCGCTGCTGTACCAAACCAGACAGGCACTGATTCCCTGATTAAGAGGAACAAAGATCTTATATACAGGGGTGGGCTTCAAAAACTTTAGCAAGGGGTTCTCTGACATGGCCATGGTGGGTGTGGCCTAGTCGGCCTCCTGCACTATGGCTCTCCCCAGGCTCCGGAGGCTTTCCTTGAGATCCCGGGAGGGCAAAAATGGCCTTCCCGAACTTCCGGTAGGCCCATTTTTCACCCTCCCCGAGTCTCCGTGTACACCCTGCACTTACCTGCATTCAAAATGGGTCGCATGGGGACTCGGAGGGGTGGGGCGGGGTGGGTGGGGCCAGCCGGAAGTGGGATTTGGGGGTTCTCTGAACTGCACAGAATCTTAGCTAGAGGTTCTCCCAAACCCCTGGGAACCCCCAGCAGCCCACCCCTGCTTATATATTATTCTACTCACCTGGCCCTCCTCCTGACACTGAAGATCTGGGGGGAAGCTGTATTTGTGGATAAGAAAAAATCATAGATGGATGAGTGACAATATGTCATGACTGAAAGTGAGACTAAAAGGGCAAGAGGGGACCACTGTACATTTTAAATTCCAATCTCACTGATGCCATATGCCGACTCATCCCTGCTTTAAAGAGGAAAGTGCTTCAAAAGTCATATTTATCTGTTGTAAATAATGTCAATTTCCTCTCCAATAGGAATATACTGATATTACATAGCAGTGTACATAGGTATTTAGGTAGTACATTTTCCTATGCCTTTATTCTCATTGTATTCCAAATACCCTAATTTCCAAATACCCTAATTTGGAGGCAGTTTGTTTGGCCTGTAAAATGAATTTGCTTGACCTGGAAACATAACCCACCAACCAGGACATCTGGACTGGACATCTCCAGTCAACAGGATATGTAAAAACTCCCCTTTCTCCCAGTTTATTTAATTGATATTCCTTCCTACTATCCAATTTGTCACATTTAACTTATCAGCTAAAGGATGAAAGTTACGTAACATCACATACAATTACCCCCTTTGTTAATATGCCATCACCTGTCACAATGTCATGTGAGCATTTCAATAACATCAATAATAAGAGTTTTAAATAATTAAAAGTCTTGTTATTCCAAACTCCCCAGGCAAGTGTTGTAATAATTTTGTAAGTAGCTTTCCAATCTAGAGACATGAAAGGACAATTTTCACAGCACTGGGTGTTGATCTGTAGGTTTGGTCAGTTGCCTTGGGATGCCAGAGATAAATTTCTGGAGATATTCCCAAATATTCCTTTTAAAAACCTGATCTGTTGCCAGGACATGCTGTCCAATAACTAATTGCTGGCAGTCCTCAACATTTTAGAATTTACCCACATCCTAAGAGAAAGAAAGGACCAATTTCTGCCCAGCTGCATGTTCTCCATAAAATCACGTCTACAACTTCAAAGATTAGAGACATGCTTCAAGGAAAGGTACAAGCAAAAACAATAATTATCAATGATTCTAAGCTTTTATTAGAAGGAGAAAATTCTTACTGATCCTATTTAAGGACTTAGGGAGCAATTAGTTCAAAAAATTCACAACACTGCCACTCTTAGCTCAGAAGCATTCTGCACCGGAAACTTGAGTGGCTGAAAATCCCCCTAATCAACCTTTATTTAGAACCTCGAATTTCTCATTTTCATGTCAGTTGAATGACATGTAGTAACAAGGTATGTCTTTCTACATATGCATATGAAGCAGCCTACAGAAGCAGGAGAAAGTAGGCCTGATCAAAACAAGCATCTCCTTTCTGCCTAAGAAGTAAAATGTAGAAAAGTGAGGATGTCAAAGCAATTACTATCATGCAAATAAGGTTGCATGATTGGCACTAAGAAAAGTCCTTCCATAAACTTTTGCTGATTGAATAAGATGAATTTCTCTTCTTCAGCTCATCTGCAAGAAGATAACTGACTTTTGCATGGAGATGAAGGTCAGTGATCTTGTTTCAACCCTGGGAGGGATAAAAAATATTAAAGGGGGATGTTTAAAAATATATATTTTGAGATTTCTGTAGCCTTATGTATATTTACCCAACAATAAGGATCTCCACTGGATTTGTTTCTGCATAAATGAGTATAGGTCTGATTTATAAGGATGCACATCTACACAGAATAAATCCAACTGCTTTTTTTTTAGCATGACTCATTTCTGAGTATGACCAAGCTGTATGTATGTATGTGTATGTATATACACGCATGCAAACACACACATGCTATCTATCTATCTATCTATCTATCTATCTGTCTGTCTGTCTGTCTGTCTGTCTGTCTGTCTGTCTGTCTGTCTATCTATCTATCTATCTATCTATCTATCTATCTATCTATCGCCATATGACTTTTGGCACAAGTTAAAATCAGCCATTCTTTTTAAAGGAAATTGGTACCTAAATTCATTTAATAATTTGTAAAAAATATCTGGCTTTTGAAAACCATCCAGTTGAGTAGATATATTCATGATTGGTTGTATAAATATAAGTGACTGGAGGTAGGTAACATCACTGCCAAACATGAAATGGTAGAGGAGAATATCCTTGTTTTTTGACTCTAGACTTGAGACATCTGCATATCATATATCTATTGCATACTGACAAGGTGCTTTTGCTAATTCTGTATCAAATTTCTTCATGGAGCAGAAGTTTGGAAAACAGAAGTAGTAGTGCTAATTCTTTCATGATTTAAATATGGCCGCAATTTTCACTGGACGTTGCAGGACTAATTTATGAATATGTATGTACAGTATTAGATGGTAGTATAAAGACCACAACTTTAGGAGAAGGTTCACAGAGCAAAGTATGAGTGAATGTAATTGTGCTTTTGATAACATTTCATGGATAGAATCAAGATTATTTTTTGATTTAAATGTTCCAAGCATTGACCTTGGCTTGTTGTTGTGGAACTCAGTACTTTAGACATGGGAAAACAATGTTGTTGGAACAGCTGTGGGAAAGGCTGAGAGAGAATTAAGATCATAACTGTCAGCAAAAAATTGCCCTGTCAAAGGAGCTTTTTGCTAGAAGCTCTTAAACAATTTTGCTCTGACAGCTATTTTGTTTGAAAGCACATAAGAAAGACAACATTTCTGTCAGATGTAAATGCCTTATTCTCTAATGTGTAAATAATATATGAACGGGGTATCAGGGGTTAACTTATTCTCCACTTCTTAATGTATTCATAATTCACCACTCCCACATATAGCTCCACCCATTGTATATATAAGGAGCTACATGCACCCTTTTCCTTGCTTCTATCTGTGAATATTCAGTGAATATAGAATGCCTATTGTAAATAAAAGGAAATATATTTAAACCTTTAACTCTTACTAATCTTATTGAGTCTGATCCTGAAAATATTGCAACAAGCTGGTAGCAGAGGATGTTTAATTGACTCAATAAAAACTTAAAAATGTCTAAGAAAGATAGGCCCAACACCAGGGCCTACAGCAAAGAAATGGAAACAGAACAAGAAATAATCAACGAATCCACAAACGCAATTTCGAGAGAATCCGAAGAATACACCACTGAAGACGAAGAAATAATAGATGAAAATGATGACCAGGAGGAAATCGAGATAGAGAATAACGAACTCAGGTCAGAGATATTAAAATTATTAAAGAGCCAGAAGAATGATGAAAGCCTCATCGCGAACCTCCAAGATATGCTGAAGAACAGCGGAGCAGCGAGAGAGAAAAACATCACTAATGAAAAGTCTAAAGACCCAAAAATAGTGAGTGATATGACTGCAGAGAAAATCATTGCGAAGAAGAAAAACGGTGATCCCGCGCGAAATTTTGAATGGCAGCCATCTTGGTTTCAACAGGCCTCCAAGATGAGCGAAGCAGAGCCAATCAAAAAGCTCAATTCAAAATTTCTGGCGCGAAAAACATTACCAGACAACGAAAATGAAAAAGAAGATTCAAACACCTCAGAAGAATCAGAATCAGAAAGTGAAGGTGATTCAACAAACTACCAAATAAAATCAGCAATGAAAACGCTTTTTGCCGCATTTGGGCCAAAACTAAAAATTACTAAAAAGCTAACGAAGAAGCGAGCGAGCAAGCCAATGCCTCAAGACCTGCCCGCTCCCATCCTGACTACGAGAGCGCTGACGCCCGAACCCAGAGAGCCTTGCCGATACCGCCCTACGCCACAGACCGAAGCAAGCACCAACGCCCTCAAAAGAAGAGGAAGAACAGCCGCCGTCGTCAGGACTCCCAAAATCGAACCAGAGACCGATTCGTCCGAGGAGGAGCAGAACGAGCGAGCCGCAATGGGGAGAACCTTCCACGACGACTCCAAAGAAGAAATGGACAACGCGCATGCGCAAGACTATGCAGACGGCCCGGGAAGACATGAACTGACGAGAAGACCGCGCAGACTCGTTGCGAGCATCCCCACGCCGTTTTGCAATTTTCTGCATTTACGAGACCACGGACTACCTCAGGTTGTAAGTAATGGACCCAATAATGTCGGAAATTTACCCAGTGACTTCCCGAAGCTAAGGGTTGATGGCATTAACTTGCAAGAATGGTATCAACAGCTCCAGGTTGTCTTTATGAAGGAAAGCTTACTATTTTTTATCACTAGTCCCCCAAAAAGACCTTGGACTCTAAAAATAGATTGTTTACACCATAGAGCATTTTTCTTAATAATATCTAGTGTGTCTCCTGCAATGTATCACAGCATTAAGCCAAATCTGACTGTTTCAGAAATTATTCAATGCATGTTTAATTTGTTTCACAGTGATAGTATAGCTACCACCACAAGGATGTCTAAAGATTTCTTTTCATCTAGGATAAAACCAGGGGTTTCCATAAGTGAGCATTTAATATCTTTAAACAAAATAAGAGCTGAGCTGCATTTGAGGGGGGAGGTGATTTCAGACCAAACAATGAAAAGTGTTATTATCAACTCACTTGATCCATCATGGGACAATTTTATGTCACATTTAGACACAATCAATCTAGGATACTTATCCATAGAAAGTCTATCCAATAAATTGATAGCAGAAGACAATTCAAGAAGAAATCGTTCTAACAATCACACAGAACACAAACCATATAGGAAAGTAGCTTTCCAAGAAAAATATAATGAAACATTTAAATGTCACAATTGTGGATCCAGGGAACACAATAGAAGAGATTGCCCCAAGATTTCAAAGGAAAGACATAGGTCAGAATATAGGAACAAATACAATTATAGACAGTCTTCCATAGATAGACATAGATATAGAAGCCCACCAAATTACAAAGAGAATAGAGGGGGCAGAGATAATTCAAAGGATAGAAAATCTGGCTCACTGAATGGGTTATATAAACAAGACAACACTAACATACAGCAAAATGAGAACAATAATTGGCTTATTGATTCTGGAGCAACTAATCACACCACTAATAACAAAAATATATTGTCTTCATTTACAGAAGATAAATTTGTAATAAAGGTAGCTAACCAAGAAAAGGTTCAAGTATTAGGTAGAGGGAATGTAACCCTGCCTGGTCTAGGAAAAATAGAGGGGGTATTGCTAATACCTGAAATACCTCATAACATACTAAGTGCCATAAAACTAAGTAGAGATTCTGACATTAACATTGTTTTTTCAAAAGGAAAAGCGACTTTAGAGAAGAATAAAATAAATATAGGCACTGTGATGATTAAAGGAGGCCTACCTTATCTGATAACAAAGGAAAAATGGCTGCATAACATTGATTCAAATATGGGAGATTGTATTGAAGTAGATGATGAAAATATTAGCAACAGTGATAATGATGAATGTAAAATATCTCATGATCACATAGATGCACACAATGAAAAAAAACCAAAAATAGGTAAGCCAATTCATGATGAGTGTGCTCACATCTTACATAGGAAGTTAGGACATGCCAGTTTTCCTGTAGTACAAAAAATGACTGAACACGCAGAAGGTGTTAAAATAAAAAATTGTGAAAACTATTTGGAATGCTCAGTATGTAAATCTACAAAACTAAAAACTAGTCCCAGGCCAAGAAAATCTACTAGATCAACTAACAAAATTTTTGATTTAGTACACATGGACTTAGTTGGTCCATTAACTCCATCAATCACTTATAGAAAACGTTACTTCTTGACAATAGTAGACGATTATAGCCGCTATGGATTTGTTTATACATTAAAACACAAAGATGAAACCTTTCAAAAATTTAAAGAATTTCACAAACGCATAGAAACACAACACAATATCAAAATAAAACAAATCATGACAGATAGGGGATGTGAATTCATGTCTAAAGAATTCTCCCAATGGTTAAAAGACAAAGGAATGTTACATTACACATCTAGTCCATTTTCTGCGTTCCAGAACGGGATTGCAGAGAGGAAGAATTCAACATTACAAACCATGATTAGATGCACATTGGAAGATGCTGGCTTAAGCAAACAATTCTGGTCAGAAGCCTTACATTATTCAAATTACACACAAAATAGAACCTGGTCCAGCATTGTAAATAAGACACCATATGAAGTGATGTATAATAGGAAACCAAAATTAGCACACATGCACATATTCGGAGTCACTGCAGACGTACACATACCTAAGCAATTAAGAAGAAAGGGAGAAAACGTATCCAGAAGACTCAGATTTATGGGATATGAGACTGGCACTAAAGGGTACAGTTTCATTGATAATAATAACAAATTTATAGTCTCCAGAACAGCTGTGTTCCATGAACAGGCCAACTGGTCTAAATTACATCTTAATGAAATATTTCCAAATAAATACAAAGATACAAAATCTCATGAGAAAGGGACCATAGAAAAGCAAAATATCAACAAATATAAAAACAAAACCAAAACTTGGACAAATAGCCAACACAAAATAAAGACAGACACACTAACAAAAAGGGAAGCAAGATATTTGCATGATAACGATAGTAAACCTGAAAAAACTATTAGAAACACCAGAAATCAAATGCCAAATAAATACAAGGATTATATAATGCACATGGATGGTGAGCCAACAACACCTAATACATATGAGGAAGTATTAAAACTCCCTCGTGAAGAAAAAGAAAAATGGGAATTAGCGATGAAAAAGGAGATGGAAAGTTTACAAGGATTAAATGTATTTACACCTGCAATTGCACCTAAAGATAAAACAATTATTGGTACCAGGTGGATATATAAAATTAAGAACTTAGAGGGAGGCAATACTCTATACAAAGCCAGACTAGTTGCACAAGGTTATGCACAGAAATATCCGGAGGACTATACTGACACGTATTCCCCCACAGTAAGAACAGAGAGTGTCAAAACAGCTCTAGTGGTAGCATCAGCACTCAATCTTGATGTATTTCAATATGACATACAGACTGCGTATCTACACGCAAAACTAGATAAGGAAATATACGTAAGAGCACCTCACAGTCAATACACAAACAAAAATGAGATTTGGTTGTTAAACAAGAGTTTATACGGGTTAAAACAATCTGGTAAACGATGGTATGATTGTTTAGTAAAAGTACTTAAAACCATGGACTTCAACGCTACCACTGCTGATAACTGTTTCTTTGTCAAAAAGGGTGATGATTACATTGAATTTGTATTGATTTATGTGGATGACATTTTATACATAGGAAAACATAAAGAGAGAAGAGAAACTTTTGTAACTAAGCTAAATGAACATTTCTCGTTAAAATCCCTAGGCAAAGTAAACAAATATCTTGGTGTTCAAATTAATAAGACTAGAAGGGGATTCAAACTTACTCAGAGAGATAAGATCATAGAACTTTTAAATAAATGCAATTTAAACAATGCCAAACCTTGTGATACTCCTATGCAAACTGATTTTCTAAGAAATACTGATGAATCTTCCCCCGAATTCAAGGATAACACATTTTATAGATCAATCATAGGTTCACTTCTTTATATATCTAATTGGACAAGACCAGATATCGCCTTACCACTCAATTTATTATCCAGACATGTCAGCAAACCAACAATGTATCACTGGGAAGCTGTTAAAAGAATTTTAAGATATCTGAAAAGTACACTAGACTTTTGTTTAATGTTAGAACCTAATGACAATAAAGAACCAAAGCTTACATGTTACGCAGATGCGGACTGGGCTGGAGACACCACATGTAGAAAAAGTACATCTGGTTATATATTCCTCTTAAATGACTGTCCAATTTACTGGTACACTGGTTAAACAGGAACTAGTGGCCACTTCAACGACAGAAGCGGAATATGTTTGTTTATCCAAAGCTGCAAATAACCTTGTATGGTTTAATGATTTAATTTCAGATGTTTGGAAAAAATCTGCTTTGCCTTTTGTTATGCATGAAGACAATAAAGCAGCCATTGAAATATCTAGATCTGATGCTATTGGACAAAGGTCCAGACACATAGATATAAAATTTAAACATGTGAGACAATTATCTCAGGATGGATTTATCAAAGCAGTGCATTGTGATACTTCAGAACAATTAGCTGACATATTGACAAAGCCTTTACCTTCTAAGCAACATAAATATTTAACTTCTAAGTTGTATGTTTTGTATTGTCCTGAATTTGAATGTAATTGGTGTTGCATAACGAATCGGCATTTAGAGGGGGATTTGTCAGATGTAAATGCCTTATTCTCTAATGTGTAAATAGTATATGAACGGGGTATCAGGGGTTAACTTATTCTCCACTTCTTAATGTATTCATAATTCACCACTCCCACATATAGCTCCACCCATTGTATATATAAGGAGCTACATGCACCCTTTTCCTTGCTTCTATCTGTGAATATTCAGTGAATATAGAATGCCTATTGTAAATAAAAGGAAATATATTTAAACCTTTAACTCTTACTAATCTTATTGAGTCTGATCCTGAAAATATTGCAACAATTTCATCTTACAGTCTAACGCATGGACAAGAATCATCTTATCTGCTGCCCCAGATTCTCTTTCTCTTGCACACATATGATTTATTCCCTACTAATCTGTTGAAACGTTCTATAAGCTGTGGTAGGGAGTAAAAAATTTTGTATTTCACATGAAGAGATTGATGGCTTGCACACCATTTGCTGCTACTGGAATTCTTCATGTCATCTTACTTTGGATCAAATTTCATTATAAGATCCCTAAAACATATTTGTGGCCAAGGTTCTCTGGACAGTCTTTTCTGTCTCCTCCTTTTAAATCAGTGGTCCAGCCATTCATTTGGAACAATAGGGCTGTGCAAAACATTTAAAACAAGTGCTTAAGAACATGTAGAAAAGCAAATGATGCCCTTCTCCTCAATTGAACAAGGCAGCTGTTGTTGGAGGAAATGATTTGAGTCCATTTCTGGACAGCAAGATCTAACCTGAGGAAAGACTGGTGAAGCAATTTCTTATAACCTTAAAATAAATATGTTTTGTTGTGGAAAATAGATGGGAACAAGGCAAATGAGAGCCAGCTTGATATGATGGTTAAGGCACTGGCTAGAAACCAGTAGATGTGAATTCTAGTCCCACTTTAGGCATAAAGCCAGCTGGATGACTTTGGGTCAGTCTCTATCTCAGCCATAGGAAGGAAGCAATTGGAAACCATTTGCAAAATATTGCCAGGAAAATGGGAAGGACTAGTCCAGGTATTGCTAGGAGCCAACCCTCAAAACAGACACATGCAAACACAAAGTGATAGGCAAAGCCTACCTTAAAGTAGCTACATCCCACCAGGTAGAGAGTTGGAAACTGAGTAACTTGGAAGGCAAAGGCAGAAAATATGCACTTTGAGATTAGTAATCTCACAAAGTATAGGTAGAGTGAAATAAAAAGAGATAAAGATGAGAAAAATTTCCTAACTATTTACATCCTTCTAGTCTTATAGCCAGTATATTGTGAGGTGCTGAAGTATAAGTGCAACTAGTCACACTTCCAATGGCTGTGATTTTTTTCAGTCTTACACTGTTTCAAACACCACTCTCAGCTCTGTCCACGTGTATATGCGCTGATATTCATCGTGTGTTGCTAGGAAATACGTGAAGCAGCAGTACACACAGATAGGCATAAGGAAACAGCAGAGGCAGTCTGGAATCCATCTGCTTTAAGGATTTGGAGAGAAGTGTTTTGTTTGCTCTCCCACATGCTTTGAAGCAATTCTTGATATTTTACATCCCTGATATTCAATAGATGAAAGTGGCAACATTAGCTAAACCAACTAAAATAACAGCAGCATGTACAGTAATCCATTTAAAATAATTTTAAATTAATTTTTTTAAATTAAGTAATAATTTTAATTAGCAATTTTATGATGTTTGTGTGTATATTTTTCTTGACTGTACACCGCCTTGAGTCCTATGGGAGAAAGGCGGTATAGAAATATAATTAATAAATAAATAAATAAATAAATAAATAAATAAATAAATAAATAAATAAAATGTGTGTACATTAAAGAAGGTTTTACTGTAACTTTCAGGGTAACCTACAGCTAGCTCTGCATAATATGGCAATATATATGCAGAGGGACAGGGAGAGAGGGAAGGGGGTAGGGAGAAAAAGAGGGGAGAGACGAGAGAGGCAGGGAGGGAGAGAGAGAGGGAGGGAGAAAGAGGGGGGGGAATAAATGCTTTGACCATAGTGGGATAGAGCTGGGCTAAAGATTTATGTCTGCTGCACTATTTTATTTGATTTCTGGGAAAATGGCTTTTCAAGAAAAAGAGAAAGCAGCGCTAGAAATCAGCCTTTAGGAACCAAAATAGGCTGATTAGTCAGATTCGGGTTTAATCATAGACAGTTTCCTAATCTGAAACTTAAATCTTGCCAAATCATTGTTTGTTTATTGTTTTAGAATTTCAAAGAGGCATAGAGGCACAAAGAGCATCTTGGCCAATGCTAATGCATTTCTCCTTAAGCTCCCTATATATATATAAAATTGTAGAGGTTTCTTTTCAATACATTTGTAGTATAGTAACATAAGTGATCAGGGAATGCAAAGACCTTCATCATGTACTAAACTACACTTTACACAAAATTACATTATTTGAAAATATTTCAGTTTTCTTAATTCTACTATTCATGCATTTTTATATTGCTTTGACAATAAAAACAGAGTGGCATGGGTGTTTTTTTTTTTCTTTTTTGAAACTAGAAAAGTTACTTTTACATATCCCCCAAACCTGAACCTATTTGCATGCACTGTGGGAGACTTGATTCTTTTGTACAAGTAAAATTTGCCTGAAAATTAATCCAGTTCTTAGAAATAATAACATTATTGTTCCCTAAAAAAAAAATTGCAATTGAAGAAAAAAAAAACAGGGCAAAAATGTTGCCTCTGTCTATCTTCAGTTTGGCACACTTTCTTTTTTCATAGATTATTATTGGTATTTTTGAAAATGTCTATGAGAAAGGTTACCAGTCACTATAAATATGTTCTGATTTCCAAACTCAAATGTGGGTACAGGTATTCAAGCCCCATCGAGAAGTTGTACATTGGCCAGAGGCAAAATCAGACTAATCTGAAGTGCCAAAATGGAAAAGATGTCTTAGATACACTCTTCTACACACACATCAGTGTATATTTTCCAAATGATGGGGGAATGTTTAACTTTGAAATATTTGCATCCAAAATGCAAATTGGATAATATTTGCTTTTAATTTAAATACACAGTATATATATAGAGAGAGAGGGGGGTGGGGAAGAGAGAGAGAGAGAGAGAGAATTACTGCTACATGCACAACATTGGTTGAATGCTTCTTTGAAATCATACAGAATTTTATCAGTAATCCTTCTGAACATGTTTTAGAAATTATATGGTGAGGTATCGGGCAAAAATACCAGAAACATTTAGGCACAAGAATGTTAAAGGACCTACAGTATACCACATAATACCACAGCAGGTAGCAGAGGTGGTATTCAGCAGGTTCTGACCAGTTCTGGAGAACCGGTAGCAGAAATTTTGAGTAGTTCAGAGAACTGGTAAATACCACCTCTATCTGGCCCCGCCCCCATCTATTCTCTGCCTCCCGAGTCCCAGCTGATCGGGAGGAAATGGGGATTTTGCAGTAACCTTCCCCTGCCACGCTACCAAGACATGCCATGCCCACCAAGCCACGCCCACAGAACCAGTAGTAAAAAAATTTGAATCCCACCACTGGCAGGCACCAGCCTAGCCCAGGAAAACTGACAACCAATCAAGAACAGGTTTTTCCCTCTTTCCAAATCATCTTTTAAAAATGATTTCAGCTTCAGTTTATTATAATCAAAGATCAGCCCAGTTTAAAGTGAGAGTGGGCAGCTCCATTTTGCTCTAAACTTTTAATCTTTCCATTGGAAGGTACCTCTTCACCTACTTATTTCAGTCAGGTAAGAAAGCTCCGTCTAACCTGGGGAAGGGCTGGAGAATCAATATAAAATAGTTATCCATAGTCAAATGAAAATAGATGAAATTAAGATTTTTTATTGCAGTTGTATTTTAGGGATCATCTCAGCCATGCCTTCTACTTTGTTCTACCTATATTTGTTCTACAGGTAGTTCTCAACTTATAACCACAATTGGGACCGGAACTTCCATTGCTAAGTGTTGCGGTCATTAAGAGAGTCATCACTACACCCAATTTTATAATCTTTTTGACTGCAGTGGTTAAGTGAATCACCACAGTTGTTAAGCAAACCTGGTTTCTCCTACTTGTGTGTTGGAAGCTGGCTGGGAAACTCTCAAATAACAACCGTGACCCCTGAATGCTGGATCTATCGTAAATACATGCTGGTTGCCAAGTGCCTGAATAGTGATCATGTGACTCTTGGGATGTTGCAACAGTCGTAAGCACGAGGACTGATTATTACCTTTTTTCAGAGCCATTGTAACTTCGAACAGTCACTAAACGAATGGTCATAAGTCGAGGACTATTTATACCTGTATTTTGTGTGTTTGTGTATGAAAGAGGAGGCACTTCAAGAGTCATGATATCCCAGAGTTTTCTACTTTCAATTACTTGTTAAATGTAATCTGCATAATAAAAGACTTGCACCTTCTTTTAGACTCAATATTCTCCTTCTGACAGGGAATTTAGCTTACTACATGATCCAACTGCCCAGGGAAACTACAGACAAGAAAAAGTTGTGGCAGGCAGTTGTTTTCCCTCATTTCTCCTTTTTGCTTAACAGAGTAGAGATGGAGTAAAACTAAAATTATGGCAGCATACTGAACAGGGTTTCCATAGAAGTAGATGCAGATAATTGTAGATGGAAGGTCTTCCCATGTTATCCTTTGCAGTCCCAGGGGGGCCATCCAGCCTATTAGAATGTATAGCTTCCTTGAGGTTTGTTTGCGTTTTTTAAGAATAAATCCTTGTCCTATTAATTCTGTTTGCAGCAGAATCTATTCTGCTTTAAGAATATTCTTTCTGTATTAACAAAACACTTCCTCCAAAAGTTTATTCCAATATGAAACATGTTTAAATTCTATATGAAGCTAAGTTTGCCATCTAGTGGCTGGAGATTAGAAAACTAAAACCCAATGCATTTTTGTATAAAAAATGGAAAGCACATGAGAAAATATAATCAAAGTACTTGCTTACTGAAGTATGTATATATATATGAATAGACTACATTGCTTGCTATGTTAAAACAATGTTCTTTGATCATGTGCTTCAAGATTCCAGATACACCGGCTGGGAGTTTCTCCAGAAGACCCACAGCTGATATGAATAATATTTAATATGAGTCTCTATATGGACTGCACATTTTCAGTCAGAATATTAAATTGTTTACCTCCCAGATTATAAAAAATAGAGAAGGAGCACTATTTTTATAATCATGAATGACACAACAAAGAGATACTGAGTTGACTAAGTAATATCAATTAAACTTCTTTAATTGATAAGTCTTTAACATGACCAAGTTTACACATAAATGGAGTTCTCACTCAAAAAGAAATGATTTGTTATGATTATGTGCCATCAAGGTGGTATTGATTCTTAGGAACCGCAGAGATATATCTTCTCCAGAACAATTTGGCCCTTCAGGTCTTTCAAACAGTGCACTCTCCCACCATGGCAACTGAGTCCATCAGCCTTGTTGATGTTGGTCCTTCTCTTTCTTTCCACCCTTCTCATTGTTTATAAAAATATATAAAGAGAAAAATATATAAAGAGAAAGAAAAGAGAAAACAACATACAGCAAGATGGATGGATTCAATTATAAGAACAATGGCTGTACTCAGTGGTGAAATCCAAATTTTTTTACTACCGGTTCTGTAGGCGTGGCTTGGTGGGAGTGACAGGGGAAGGATACTGCAAAATCCCCATTCCCACCCCACTCCAGGGGAAGGATACTGCAAAATCCCCATTCCCTACCCACTCCTGGGGGAAGGATACTGCAAAATCTCCATTCCCACCCCACTCTGGGGCCAGCCAGAGGTGGTATTTGCCAGTTCTCCAAACGACTCAAAATTTCCACTACTGGTTTTGTGAACTGCTCAAAATTTCCACTACTAGTTCTCCAGAACCTGTCAGAACCTGCTGGATTTCACCCCTGGCTATACTATCAGAAGAGCTGAAGAAGCAAACTGGGGACAGATCATCTTTTGCAAAATCTATTTATGTGGTCACGAACAGTTGACACTGATCTGATTTATTTAATTGGTTAAACTCAGACCACCTACGCTTCATCATGTTATATAAACCGCAACAGTCTATGTTTGTTCTGCCCCAGCTCCAGATTCCTGAGGATATTGACACACACCAATGGTCCTTATCAAATTTATTAAGTAGCAAGAATAAACCAAAGTCCGGCAAAGGTTGGCAACAAGCCCAGAAAACAAGATACGATAAGACTTTTCCAAAAATGCTATGATGATAATTACAAGTTGTTTCCAGCAAAAAACTTACTAACCCCATGTGACTTAAATAGGCTAAGGGAGTGGCCAATTATCCTCAAACCTTACTCTCGAGGAGACCTCCTCCTCCTGAGTAGCCACTCCTGCCTTTTGGCAGCCCTGCGTGCTCGAGCATTGAGGAGAGGCTCCTCCACTTCGCTCTCTCCACCTGAAGGAGCCTCTGGAGGTTCTGAAGGCCCTGGCTGAGTCTCTGCCTCTGGCACCACATCCTCTTCAGCCTCCTCACTGTCCAATGTGAGCGCCGGCTGCGCAGGCTGCTGGCGCGACACCACACCAGCCTCCTCGTCGTTGGGATCAGCCACGATCTGCGCAGGCCGCTGGCGGGCCACAACAATCCCCCACACACACCTTTAATAGTAATATCTGATCATTGCTAAACTAAGTGGAGTTAAGGGTGCATATATAGCTACTACAATGTTTACATTCTGATTTTGTGCAAATTAGTTTTGCAAATTTGTGAAAATGTTCAAGTATATCTTTTTGCTTTGTCATATGCAAGATAAAATATCCTAGTACTGTAAGTATTTTCTTCCTTTTATCTTTGGAGACATGCATAGCCGATGGTACAAATGCTTGTTTTAGAGCTCTAGGGTCCTAATATTTCTAATTGTGGAAAGTATTTATGAAGACTATTGGGTTTAACATTTGATTGTATAGAAGGTTGGTTCCAAATTCTTGAAAAACAATTCTGCTGTGGTCAAAGAGCTAAACTCCAAGACAAATACTGTCTTGGAAATTAACTGCTCTACGTGTATATAAGAAAATGGAGGATGACAAAATTTGGTTTTGACACAGAATAAACCATACAATATAATCTTAGCAAATAATTTTATATATATTTTTTTATTTCATTCAATCATGCCCAATTCTGAGATTGCCTGGACAAGTCCCAATTCTGAGATTGCCAGGACAGCTTTCTTGGCAAGGTTTTCCAAAGTGGTTTGCCATTGTCTTCTTCCATGGGCTGTGAGAGAGTGATGGCATAAGGTCAGCCATCTGGCTTTGTACCTAAAACAGGTTTCTCAGTTTGTAGCCTGATGCCTTAACTTCTACATCAGACTGGGTCTCAATGTTATGATTAGGAGCACAAAATCTCAAAGACATCCTGGGATTGAGAAATTTCTGTTTCAAGATAATCTCTGCCTTCAAAACAAGACATTTTTAAAATTCAAGTTTAGGAAGTCTTTGCAAATAAAAAGAAGGCATAGGGGGTGGGGGTGGGGGTGGGGGATATAGTCTGATAGTATAATCAGGACAGCTTGTCCCCTAACAAAGAGTTTTTCTCTTCTCTTGCATGCTGGAATACAAAGGAAAGTTGGTAAAGTTGAAACCATTGGTTCTCAAGTGATAGAGGACCAGCATAAATGATGATCAGATACTTCCCTATCCAAGCCTCTGAAGAGAATGGCTAAATTTTTGTTAGCCAAGAGCCCAGAGGAAGATGTCTACAATATAAACTTGGAGTAGATAGTAAGGACCCAATTATACTCGCACAAAATTATTATAGTGAAAAGTATGCGACATTTTCTGTATACTCCTGCAAATAAATCTTCTCTGGTACATGGCTTCATTCTTGTCTGCACTGAAACAATTTATGTAACCATGATACCTTTGTGAGTTTCTACTACTGTAAGTTGCTGACCACAGTGTCAAGTGTCTGGAGAGTTGAGATTCATTGCTATGGTGGCCAGAGGCCTGACAGCTGTGAAGATAAAATCCTTTTTAAAAAACTAATTAACAGTTTCACCCCTGCTTGCTTCCCCTGCAGTGTGCACACATGGGAAGAACTGTAAGGAACAAAAGACTTTCTGGTGGCTTACCCTGTCAGTGTTGGTGGAATGGTCTTGGAGGTTATTTGGTTGAGCTGTTTACTGTCACTTGGTTTGGCAGTTCCTTGATTAGGGTATTGTCTGATGTCAATCTTGGAAAACAACTGAGAGCCCAAAGACTCATCATTTCATCCCTGAGCTACAAATATTCTCCTTTATCAGAACAAAAGAAAGAATAGTGTTAGGCCATGATTCAGGCTCCTCTTGCCCAGCTAGCTGATAAGAAGGAAGTGAGTGAAAAGAACAGTAGCTCATCTTATCTTGCAGGAAACAAAAGCCATTTAGCCTCCATCTATTTTTAGTTTTTGGTGAAGTAAACAGGCTCCCTGCTTGGCATTGAACAGAAATAAAGGAACTTTAATACCTGCTATGTCAGAGAGAAAAAGTACTTACTTGTCTGTCTGTCTCTCATAGTAACAACCCCTCCCCATCACACAAAATTTTCACTTACCCTGAAATAGGTTCCTGTGAGAAATAATGAAAGAAATATTGCCCATAAGCAACTAAAACATGAAAGGAAGTTCATTGGAAAGCTAATCTCAAAAATTAGGCTATGATAGAATTTTTTATTTGAGCATTTGCACTTCTATTATGTCTTAGAAACCATGCCTCATTTTGGTTTTTTTAAAGATTGGTGGTCTTTTAACTTTTCACTGATTACAGGCTTGAAAGTAGCTTACCCAGGGAAGTGAAATAAGTGTACATTCTTTTTTTAACTATATGTTTTGAATTAAGATTATCATATATAAATCAGAAGTGGGAATAAAGATAATAGGAATATGAGGAAAGGGAAAGAGGAGAAAAATGAGAGGAAGGAAGGATGGATGGATGGATGGATTTCCAACTTTTTTCAGCTCAGTAAAGTACAAATTAAAATTGTAGCCACAGCTTAATAAGTATGAGCCATTTCTATAACAACAACTAATTTAATCTGCAAAACACAAAATCAAGATTTCATTTTTTTTTCTACTTGAGCACAAAGTCCAGAAGCAGGTTTTTTCCCTTTCTTTGCTCTGATTAAAACAGTTAATTTTGCCATCTCTGCTAGCTCCATCACTTTTTCCATTCATTCTTCCATCATGGATCTCATTAATGGATCTTCCCATTTCTGCCAGATCAGGTGTCCATGCCAAGGATAGCTTCTCCTTAGACAAACATATTCTTATAAAACTTAGCGGCCCTGGCATGGAAGGAAGGAGGTTCTTGGAATCTGATGAGAGGATAAAGGACTGGTATTCTAAAGGAGGGTCTGATTGTAATGTAAATAACTTGTGTTTGATGAAGCGAGTCTTTGCAGCTGTGTACCTAACAGCTTGTTGTCGATGCTTTTGAGTGAAGAATAAAGAACTTAATTTCATGCAGCTACCTGATGTTTTTATCATCCTATATCAGGTGCAAAGAATCAGGACCATATATTAAGTTGCAGCACAGAAGTCTTATACAAGTATATAAGCAAGAATCTGATCAACTAATGCTTACTAGATAAGGATCAAAGGAATTTAAAGTGAACTGGACTTGGATGGTTTCTGCCAATGTAAGGACTTTAACTGATGTCAGATTTAACTTGCCCCCCCCACCCCCCAGTTCTGCTGCTCTTCTACATCATGGCTCAGGATAAACTATGGTAGTTAAGGAATAAAATATTTAGATAGATAGATAATTGGAGAGAGAGAGGGGGAGAGGGAGGTTTTAAATGACTAAAGAAAAAGAAATGCAAAAACTACAAACATGCCAAGAAAATAACTTTAAATACATAATCTTGAAACTATAAAAAGAATTTCCCATCCTTATTTATAGTCAGATGAGTCACTTTGAGGGATTTGAAGTGCTTTTCCCCAGATTTCCCCCCCACCGGAGCTAAGTTGCAATTTATGAAATTTCTGTTGAATCTCAATTCCTTTTTGTTACACAAAAGTATGTCTATTGACAATATTACCATAATATTTCTATTTGAAGTTGCTAGCAAATTAAGTTATTGAATTATTTCCCTTTCATGGTCTTTACTTTTCATGTTGTGGTGCCTCAATTGCCATTCTGCTTAGATCATTTACATCACTCCCAGTTCTGGAATGTTTCACATTTTATTTGGATAAATGTGGAGAATAAACCTAATCTTTTGAAAGCTCCTCAAATAAAACCCTTTGTAAATCTGATGCTTTTAGTCACAGTATTTGGTTTTCTTTTCCTGCCTGCTGAAAAATACAGTGCAAATCAATTGCAATAAAATCCCTTTTATGTCAATTAAGATTCTCAGTCATCTAGGTTTTTTTGTGTCCAAGAAAAGAAGTCCAGTTACCATGACTCAACTTCCAGACAAAAACTTTTAAAAATATCAAAGAAGTTTAAAACAGCCATGCATCTTGCTAGCAGCCACAAAAAGGACCGAAGAGTCAACTGCATGTTAATTTAAAGCTACACATAGTAAAAAAAAAAAGTTGCTGTTTTTTAAAACTACTAATAAGAAATAAAGACTTAGACAATGTGTTACATATGCCAACCTGACTGTCACAAATAATGCCAGACTGCATTTCAACTTTCTCTGTCTCATGCAAAATTTTGAGGTAGGTGAGTTGATCTCCTGGTCATGTAGGCAGGCAAATTCCCCCTTGCAAGACAAAGCAAACAAACTTTATTGCAGAACTACAGAAGGAAAGAAGGAAAGTGGCTATAAATTAAGAAAAATAGAGAATAGACCAGATTAAATTTGGAACTTTCAGGGGGGAAAAGAGGAAGTCTAGCAAATTTAAGTAGAAAGGGAAAATTGATGAGGATTTATTATGTAAATGCTAGGAACTACTCTAAGCTTGATTTCCTAACTAGAGTAGATAGGAACTACTCTAAATTAGATTTGTTTTATGTGCAATCACATCTTTCTTTCTGAAACATTTAAGAGAATTGGATTTTCTGCTGTCTTGAACCTAACCTCAGAGTATGCCTCAAAATGTTTTTTTTATTGAGACTATTCCGGTAATCTGTATGTAGAGTTTATCCATAACTGTATTGCATTGTGTTTTCCCACCCCCCAAATGAATTTTAAATTTGTCTATCCCTTGTGAGATTGGTTTTATTTCCAAAAGAGGGATGATGGAGCTGAATTTTTTTAGTCACGTGTCTTGAGGTTATACAACTATAAGGTGGAACTGTTTTTATTTTCACATTTTAGTTGTCAGAAATATAATATGGATTGTGAAAAAAATATATTTTCCATATCAGAAGAGGATGCTAGTTTAGGAAATTCAAGGAAGGTAAATGAAGGAATTTCTAAGCTAGTAGGCATAATTTCTAAGCAGGAGACAATTGGTTTATGGAGCAGCCAGTTTGAAAGTAAGGTCTTATATAAAATTTGATATAAGCTTCTATAACTCTCCATAAATCATGGATGGTCTTCCAAATTTACCTTAAATTAATCTGGAAATTAACTGACATCTCTACCTCCTTTTCTGAAATCAGAAAATCTTAAATTATTTTTCTGGACCAATCTGAAAAAGTTTGGAGAAATCTCCTTGCTCTCCTTATGGAAATGTTTTGTTCCAAAATACATGAATTTTCATATTTCCTTTCTTTAAATCAGTAATTTATAAGGAAACCCTGCCTTTTTATATTGCCACTTTTATTCTCAAATACTCAGAAGCATTTGTGCAATAGGTGATATTCCGTTGTGGAATTAGAAATAAATCAATTCAACATGGGAAACACAAAAGTACACAACTGTTTTCAAAGGAGCTCAGGAATTTCATGTATAAGTATATTAGATCTCCTACAGTTTTATGGGGTTTTTACTCCTCTGTAAAACACATATAGTTGATAAAAAAAAGAGTATGAGAAAGGGAAAAAGTATGCATATCTTATCTTCCAGGGTTCTATATCTAAGAAGGAAAGCCAATAAAAGAGATGGGAAATCTTTCTAAATTAGACTGCTATTTTGAGACTGCAAATTAGATTTGATTCTAAGAATTTTATAAGCATATATTTATTTGGGAGTGGCAGAATACCTGGCCAGCATTATTATTCCAAGAATACTCTTGGCAAAGTGTTGCTAGGATACAACAAGTGGCAAGGCCCTTTCTGGTTGCCAGGATGAAGTGCCTTCTGTTCATCCTTGAATCTGTAGAAGATGGTGGATAATGCAACAAGTGCAATTTCAAACAATATTTGTGAAGGGCTCTGTCTAGGTAATATTTTTAAAAGGTCATTGCTGAACAAGACAGTAGTTGCTTTTATGATAGTAGAAGGAAATATTGATATAATTCTACTAAATAGTATATTTTGGGGGATAAAGAATCACTTCCTCACATAACATTTGGTTTGTGGTCTAGATGAGGAAGGCAAAGAAAACAAAGGATAGATCCAATTTCTCAATGTTATAATAAATTTGGTTGTAATAACATTTGTAACAAAATTTTATTCAATATTAGTAAATACCTATTAACACTGGAGTTTTGTCTTTTTGTGCTGAACAATTTAATTTTGCTTCCAAGAAGTATGCTGTCTCTAAAGAAACAATTAGGCATGAATACTCTTTACCTCAATTATGCTGAAGCAATGTGCTGCAAATGCAAAAGATGCTGCAGGATCTCCGAATTTCAGTTCCCATAACTGTTTCCCATTATTTGGTGAAACTGGGCCAAATTAAACACAGGCATGAAACCATTATCTCCTTTCTCTCTAGATTTTTAAATAAAATAAATGAAAAGTAAATTAAGTAAGGAATGGCAGAGATTATCTCCTCCTGGTCTTAGTTTTTTTTTAATCCAATTTCCTTTCATCTGTTCACTAGTTCTCTACCTCTACTCTTCCCCCAAATATGACTAAGATGATACAGATCTAGAATTTTTTAGTTTTTCCAAAATTGTTATCCTCTCATGACAGTTTCTCCACTCTTTGCTCTGACTGATAGCTTCTTCATATAAACAGGCTTATATAGTCATTCTAGTTGCACTCCAGATCTATCCATTGTATGGAATCCTCCATATACCATATACTGCATTTGCATTCTGTCCATTCTGCAGTATTAACCCTGGGAACCTCAAGAATGTTCTGGGGAAACCAGCTGGTTGCTCCTCAGCCAAAGATTATTGTTACTTACTTGCTCTCTTGAAGTAATCATCTGCCTCAGATGTGATGATGGTAGACCAGTGGTCCCCAACCTTTTGGGCACCAGAGATTGGTTCCATGGAGAGAGGTTTTTCCAAGATGCAGAGGGGCTATGGTTTCACATGCTGCCTGCATCCCATGGATGGGACTTTGCTTGTTTGCATGGCCTAGTTGCTGGCATGCCATGGACCGGTGCTGGACTGGGGGGTGGGGGGTGGGGGGGATGGGGAGGTGGGGATCCCTGTGGTAGATAGGGGAAACGCAATAGAATTTTTACATCATAGCCCTTCATTAGAGAGGCTTCATTAGGGACAAACATGGTTATTTTCCAGAATGGAAACATAGCATAAACAATAAACCTACTTAAGTCTTGAATGGTGAGCAAGATAAAGTCCAACATTTAGGATGGTATCTATGTAAAGGATAATTTTAAGACAGGCCCACTGTTCAGCAATCACGAAGGATAGCTTTCAATTTATTTGATGCATTTAACTTCATACTCTTTCCCTTTTTGCCTATCAAAAACGCATTGGTCAGTTTCATGCACCAGTCAAGTTATTTTGTTCAACAGTTGACTTATTTTGGCTATCTTGTGCTTTCTACTGTGGGATAGGTTAGATCAGGGGTCAGCAACCTGTGGCTCTGGAGCTGCATGTGGCTCTTTCATCCCTTTGCTGTGGCTCCTTGTCGCTGGTCGGCTCCGCAATTGATAGGGCTTTCGGTTAGGACAGGTAGAGGACAAAGGATGCCGCACTAGGAGGAGACTCTATGGTGGGGGAACTGGACTGGTCGGCTCCAGAATTGAAGGGGGGCTTCCAGTTAGGACCTTTGTGGCTCTTTGAGTGTTTAAGGTTGCCGACCCTGGATTAGATTGACAGTTGACATTGATGGGTGATTGTTGCCTCTGCCAATTCATGCATCCATAGTGTAATCACAAGAATATCACCCCAATTGATATTCTTAGTCTGCAGGGGCAAAACCTTTTGAGACATGAGATTGTAAGAAAGAAACCATACCCACCCACCCACCCACCCACCCACCCACCCAGTCTGCAAATAAACTTGCCTCCTTCAAATTCGATCCCTAAATGGGTGTAGCTATTCCCCGGTTATGTGAACACTATGCACAGTTCAAAAGCAGGCTTCGTGTATTTTAAAGCAAAAGCAGGGGGAAATTTTTCGGGGGAAAATACTCAAAATACTCCGCTGTTTCTGCGGGTTCAGTATATGACTGATTTATGGCCGCTGGGTATTTGCAGAGGCTGCGTGTGTGCGCAGTGGAGGCGAGGCGAGGCGGGCCGGGCCGGGAAGTGATCCAGAAAGCTGGGTTTCGTTTCAGGTTGGCTAATTTTATGAGATAGAAATTGCAGACACAAGGTTTTTGTTTTTGGCTTTTTAAAATGTTGTCCGTAGCTGCCCGTGCAGCGCCCAGCCTTCGACTTTTTTCCTGCAGTTTCGTGTGACCCGGATTGTCTACGAGAGAGAAAGAGAGAGAGAGAAGCAAAAGTGTTGTGAAGACTTTTCCTTGCAGCCTCCGAAGAAAAAGAAAATAGATCTAACCGGAAGCTTAAAAGAGTAACTTTTAACACTCTTGTTTTGGCGCGGGGCAGGCGAGCGGAGAGGGAAATTGCTGTTGGGTATTTTCCACTCGGGATTTGGTCTGTTTTTGCACCACGCAAGTTCTCATTTAAAGATCGAAACTTTTTGCCCTTTCCCTTCTTTGGGGGAAACAAAAAAAGATTGTACGGCTGCATGAGAAGGGACAGTCGCAGGCGCTCAATTTATAGCTGGCTGTTACGCAACCTCCCCCAGGCAAGGGGAAAAGCGAACTTGATGAAACGTAGGGAAAATAAGGAATTGCTTCTCCTCTCAGAGCTTTTTTGTGACCACAACTTCCAGCAGGCCCGGACTCCGCGCGCGGCCTTTGGTTCTTCAGCAGGGAAAGCCCTGCCTTCTTTGGCGGATGGCTGAAAGACCTTTTAGTTTAAGGAATTGAGGTTTAAGGGATTGAAAACACCTTTTAATTACTCTCTTTTCCAAAGAAAACCCCAGACTATTAAAAAGGTAAACGGGGAGGGAATTAAAGATAAAGACTGGTGGTCCCATATCTTGCTCTAAAACAAGTGTTTTTCAAACTTGGGAGTCCATGCCTCTTAAAGTGACCAAGTTTGAAAAACAGTGCTATAAAGTGAACCAATGCCATTAAATGAATATTTAGTCCCAAGAATAGTCACCTATGAGTAAAGAGCTGTGTAAATTGGTGCCCTGATGGAAGTAGTTCAGTGCAGGGTTTAAGTGAGATCTGGGATTGAACCTATAATACTGGGCTTCCTCTGGAAGTTGTGGGCCTGTCTGTTTTCAAGGACCATTGGATACTTTTCTGGTAAGATTGTACTTCGTTTTGCTACTGAAAGGAAACATGTACCCATTTGTTCACTGGTTGTTGCTGCTTAACTCTGGGTTGTGATTTCCCCACAATGGGTTAATATCACATATGCATCAGACATTTATTAGTTGAATGGGTTTGTTGAAACCTTGGCAACTCACACTTTTAACCCTTATTCAGTCCATAGCAGATTGTTCTCATCTTCCTCTAAAGCAGATTGAGGTTAAAAGAGTGAAGGTGGTCATTGCTGGGTGATTGAAGTAGGGGCAATATCAAAATGTGTTTTTTTTTTTTTTTTTTTTGTATTTGTAAGCTGGTTTGATTGGGGCTTAGGTTACTAATAAATCAAGATGCTTCTAGTAGTGAACCTTGACTTAATAAGATGCATAAATCAGACCTGTGTGTCTTGATAAACAGGTAGCTTTTTTTTCTGATTTCACATTCTGCTTACTAATGTAATAGCGAAAGGAAAGTTTGCTTTTTAAGAAAAGGCCATCCCTCTCAATGGGCGTGGAAGGTATGGCAGGGATAATACTGTAATGTATAATAAACGCCTGAAAATAGAGGCTGTCCTGTTGAACAATAAGTTATGTTGAATTTGGCCAGGGACCAAGGAATTCTATAAGCCAGAAGGGCATTCAGTTTGCTAGGAATTCTGGGAGTTCTAATTCCAACCAATCAGGAGAAACCTGGGTTAGGAAAAAAAGAAATGGGGCGTCTCTCTTCCAGCTCACATTAGACTTATTTAAATGAATATTTAGTTACCTTTTGGGATAAGTTCCCTTGAAAATGTTACTTTCATTGGAGTAACTAACTTTTTGTAATGTCAGTCCCTTACTGTCACTCATTTTGAAGTGCTATTTTGTAGAGTTTTATTGCTCTTGCCAGAAACTCTGTGGGCTTCTTCATTTGCATACAAATCATCCCCAGGAAAAATGGCATTGGACAGAATCCAGATACTACTGATGATTAACAGCACTGAAAGGTAGGAGTAGAAAGTGGCAAGGGTATACGATAGAGTAGCCCAGGGCAAAATTTTACAAGCCAATCTCCATAGCTTCACCACAGATAAGAATAGCCATTTAGCCTACCAGAAAATGAAATTGTTTATGTAAGAATATTCAAACAAAACAATGCAAGGTGGAAATATTTAAATTCCTCCCTACTGATTCATACAAGCAAGATCTATTTATATAAGGAAACCATTGGAGCTTCTGGTGGAACAAAGAGGAACTTAAAACTAATGTCAAACAATTCAAAAGACGTTTGTATGGGTAGTATAGCTTTTTTATTATTATTATTATTTTCAGAATTGAACAGAGCTCCTCTGTGCACTTGCCACCTGTGAGAAAACAGGATGTGCTTGCCCCTACTTGGTCCAGGTCCTCAGAGCAATCAAATTAACTGCAGATCTATTGTAACAGGTGGCACAGCTTGAAACAGCAAAGATATTTTCATTCTATTTCTGCCTATTTCTGCCTTAGCACTGCAGCTACATACCAAAACCAAGAAGAGAGGAAATAGATTTTAAGACACTTTGTTAATGGGGGAAAATCATATGGTTGAAAAGAGTTTCTGACTTAGCACTCTTAAGGCTTAAGGAGTAAACCATTTTATATCCATCCTTTATAATGAAATTTACTAATAAAAGGACAGAAGAAAAAGTTGTGTTCCTTCTGATTAGAGGAGCTTGATGAATAAAAAATTTGCTTTTGAGTACACATAAGTTACTTTTCAGCTAATTTTCAGAAGTACAGTTTTATATATGCATCTGGGAAATATGACAGACCAATAAATTTTGTAAATAGAACCATGTACCAAGAGAAACATGGGATATGAAGAATATAAATGAATATGTTTTATTAGGTTTTCAATATGATTGATTTTTGGAAAGAACCAAGCAGTGTTATCAACTTTTTAAGTGCAAAATTCTTTTAAAAGTGGGGAAATTAGAGATAGACAGCTTCTTTGTACATTTAATATATAAATACTTATCAGGAAAATTACTTCCTATCTCAATTGTTTAATTAGCTTTGGCTCATTTTCTGCTCTAGTAATAAAATTACTAGTCAATTAGAAAATAGTAGGAAATCCAGATATCAAAGGAAGCAAAAACATAGATATAACCTTCAAGACAAAAGATGTAAAGGATGCCGATCAGAAATTTCTAAGACCTGAAGTCTGCAAAATCACAGCCAGACAGAAAGTTGAATAACCACACAATAAGCATTTTTAAAAATTGAAGATTAACAAAAATGGCATTTCTATATTGATAATTTTCTTCCTTTAGCAAAGGCACTAATGTGATTTATAAGAATGGAGATGAAGCTGTGGAGAACTCCTGTTTTGGGCATGCACTAAGTTCCTGCATTCTTGTCACTGGGATCTGGGGCAGCGGACAATAGTAGGTGGTAGAACAGAATCAATAAACACGTTTTCATGAGTTGCTATTGAAGTTGTAAGTTTGCATGTCCCTTCACAGAAATGGATTTGAATCTGGAGTTCCTTTTTTGGGGGGGGATAAGAAAATATACCTAAGAAATAAAGCACCACCCTTAAAGAAAGTTATTAGAATAATGGCATAGTAATTCCTAAAATAAAAAATACCTTATTGAAATATAAAGGCTTTTAATCTATATAAATTGATTAAAATATAGCAATCTCAGAACTGACATTTTTGATACTTAGCTGTGCCATAGTTACTAAAAAGCTAACCTGAAAAAAGACTGTTGAAAGGGATTAACAGCTTGTTCTAGTTACAAGCAGATGTTGGCCTCTGGAGACTACAGAGGTCTTTGGGAATTGAGTTAATTATTTTTATTTGGGGAAGGGGAAAGTGAATAGATTAATTTTTTGAGGAGGGGAGATTATAATCCAGTGCTTTCCCATCTAGAAACTGAAAAGCTGCTTACACTTTTATTATAAAAGATAGTATAGTATTTTTATAGGAACCAGGCTAGAAATCTGGAAATTATAAATTCTAGTCTTGCCTTAGGCACAATGCCACTTGAGTGATCATTTGTCACTCTCTTTTCTTATTTATT